>NC_056725.1:121684382-121844382 GCF_019279795.1 Protopterus annectens | reverse complement strand
CTAAACTCCAAACACTCAGACCTGTGAGAGTTACCCATATATCACCCAATGTGGACATATGCACTCTCCAGCAAAGACTGGACTAGCAGGTCTAGAGGATAAGATCAACACCTGCACCACACCATGTGGAACACATAGCTCACCATGACAACAACTTTGACAGCCATGACATAGAGTGAAACATCACACACCCACCTTCTCAGAGGCATTCAATGGAGATTTATCCAAATAGCACAGACCAGCAAGAGAGACACCCACTCAGACACCATGACATGGCACATGCCAAGGGACACATATTTAACCTACACAGTGTGACCCTCAACCTAAGCTCCTAAAGCTAACCACCTTGCACAATACAGTGATCATGGGTAACTCAGTACTGAGGCACACACATATCCCACTCACTAAGTTGAATATGGAGCAGGTAACAGCCAAATATTTATCACATGCCAGCATCCAACACATGACACAGCCAGTCATGGTACTCCACAACAACTATGACTATCACTCTATATCCATGTGGGTGTGAATGACTTGGGACATACCTCCCTGTACTATATGACAAGAGACATGGTTGAACTCTCTGATTATATGTTCCAGGCAGGTGTGACAGTAGCCCTGAGCAGTGTACTGCCATCAACCAGAATGATGCTGTGGTAGTATCAACAGATGATTGACTGCAACACTGGCTTACATCTTTTGTGTCATTCTCAGGGTATCCAGTACCTTTCTGCTTGAGATGAAATGATTGGCAGAACCCAATGACTTGCCACAGATGTCCTACATTTGTCAGCGCTGGGTTTCCAGTTACTGGCTAAGTGTCTTGCCATCCCTATGAAGCCTTATTAGGCAGTGTTCCTAATGTAATTACCACCATAACAGCTAGACATGTATGCAATCTGAGAGTCATGCTGCTCAACAGTAGACATCTAACTATCAGGATGCAGTCACTCAAAGCACTCGTTGGAGTGGAGGACACATGTCCGCTGTAATGGAGAGGTGGTTCACAGCAGCAGAAAGCAGACCTGCGGTATCAGGCTATGACACATTCCACAGCTGCCAGCCCCCAAACATGGACCACACCACACCTCCACAGGTGGTTTTGTCTCCAAATTCATTATGGCTAGGAACACTTCCAGACTAGTATCCCAGCATAATGCATTGTTGATACGTCCAGTACAACTGCCTTGGGGTAATAGTGCAGTCCAAACCATAGCCTGCTATGGGTCCACATCTATGTCCCTAGACTGTCAAAGCACATTCCTCAACACCCTGCCATCTATGATGGTCCAATGCAACACTGACATAGTATGAGACTTCAACTACCCCTCCATCACCTGGGGAAAGTAGCCAAGCACCAGTACAGTGGCCCAACACTTCTGAGATTCATCATTTCCAATTCCCTGGACCAGCTCATACTGACCCCTGGTAGCGGATGCAACACCCTTGACCTGTGTTGACTATTTAAATATGGGACTGTTGCTCATGTCAATCCCTACATGGTGAGATTTACACAGGCTATAATCAACATGGAACTCAACATGTCAGCCACATCCCCCACAAAGGTAACCACCTTGCAAAACCTCTCCAAAGCTGACTTTACTGCCATGAAAACAGGGGCAGATGACTTCCCTGCACCCATAGCAATAGGAAATAGCTGCATGACTGTGGAATCATACACATATGCACTGTACAAACAGGTACATGAATGCATGGTACTAGCCAGAGCCAACAGAACCTAGACACTGTTCTCCAAACACTTGGAGACAATGTGATGGTTCCCTGCCATTAGTAAAGTGTACATCAGAAGGAGGACACTGTTGCAGAGAAAGGTGGTGTCCCATGACTGTTGAACTTCCTTAATTGCCTCAAACACAACTTTGGATTCCTCATGGAATCCCCTACAGGCATCTATGATGGCAGACATGCAGCAGACACTGACGACAATTGCAACAGCTTTTGATAGTTACATCAACAACCTCCACAGCATTAAACACAAGTGCTGTGAGTTACTGCACAATGCTAATACCTATCCTGAGACAACAGATATTGACCACAGTCTTGGCAACACATTCAGGGCCAGCTTTAGCCCTTGCTCCCCTCACAAGTGAAGTGCTGAGTGAATGTGTTCTCACATGCTGTATCCCATTTCTGTTCTAGGCATCTGTGTGTCACCAGGATGTGGCACTGCAGCATGACCATGGGGTATGGCAGTGTGGTAACACATCCACCATGTCATAGGTAGTGTACAGCAGTACGCAGTGATTGCATGTGCTTCACAGATTATAGGGATGAGGGTTGTACATAGGTATATGTTGATTTACAACATCTGTTGTAGAATGGAGAATGGTACATGTTATGGTTTGGACACACCTCCAATTGCTAATAACCACAGCCACAGGGGATATTCATCAACCAAACCCACTGAGATTACTATTCACACACACACACACACACACACACACACACACACACACACACACACACACACACACACACACACACACTTGCCAGAACTGAGATCCATAGGTTCATAGTAGGTGAATGGGCCTGAAGGCTCTACAAGGCTAGCTCAAGGGAATACCCTGGCATCAGGCCACATGAAAATAGTCCCCAGTGTGGCTCAGGAGAATAGTCACTGGAATGGTCTCCAGGGGTGGGTATTGTATTCCCCATCCACCCATCCAGATTTCTATTGTGGGTGGCAAGTGATGTGCACTGCTTCACATATATGTGATTTATATTCCATAACATGGACAGCGTCTGGGTTGTGCACATGTCCCACATGCATGTTCTTTTAAGTGTGGAAGTGTGCTTGAGGTTTCTGGGGAATGTTGTGTGGACAGATTGGTATCTTCAGAAGTAGCATTTCTGACCTTGTTTTGGTGAAACATGGCTGTGTAACTGAGGTGGTGATTGTACCTACATAGACAAAATGATATGGGGTTTCATTGGAGTTATTGGAGACTGTACGTACAGGGCATGTGTATAAGGCATGGTATTCCCTTTGTGGGATATGTTTGCAGACTCAACAGTTGTTTCAGGTGTCCAAAGGGAACATGGCAAAAAGGCCACTGTATACATTGATTGGGCTACTGAGGGGATGGGACAGGGTGCCATGTCATTTTACTTGCTGGATAACACACACTCAGTCCGGAGATGTAACACATCAAAGTACTTTCTGATGTCAGTGGCACTGTTGTGGTCAACAGGAAGCTGACTGTCAACCTGTTTTCCCCATTCTCTTATAATAACATCACTGTTCAGTGGACTACCACCAATGTATTACTTCATGTTAGCCATGGTGTTCCCAAAGGTCATGGCAGCACATCTCTTGGCATTGAGGTAATGTCCAGGGCTCTGACAACAGTCATAGGTGTCAAGTGGCCTTTGGGCATGATGTCAACATTACATGGATTGAGAATGCTACCACCCACCTTACTGTTGTATGCAAATATTATCAGCCAGGTTGCCTTTGTGTTCTCCTGCACCTCAGAAGAGTAGATCCCAAACATGAGAGGACATGGGTCCATACCCTGTGTGACACCAGTCATGTCTGGTCATCAGTTTGACATGAATTCCACTGCAATCACACCATGGGTACTATCTGTGAGGCAATTTGCAGGAGAACTACTGATGTGGTGGTTGCTGCCTAGCCAAGTGTATTTGCGCATGATTCCTGGGTGGAGAGTGGTCTCTGAGTATTAGAAGGGTTGCCTATATTGTTAACTAATCCATGCTGTCACATAGTCATTGCACATGGCACTACACGTTTAGGGCTGTGGATCATCTACACCAACCTCTACAGTGTTTGACAACTGTTGGCCTTGTAATGTGGACATTGGGACATATACTAGGTCATCAATATAATAATTTAGCAAAACCCACACCACAATGGATCCTGTTACTACACAATCACACTAACACCCACACAGGATACTGATGTCACACAAACACTTGCTAGTATTGAGTTCCAAACCCCTACCTAGTTATGTATTGCTATTACAATATTACACATTTATTGTAGGTGCCACAGAGCTTATAGGATGGATGTTGTCCCAAGATACTTCTAAGGTGAGGAACATCACCAGCCCTTGTAAATACTGGCATTGGGTGATGTAGTAGGTGAGAGATTTCACAAAATATTTTATCCTACACACACATTTACATTTGCCAGGAGTGAGGTTCAAACCTCTATCTAACTATGTTTTCTGACCTTTATGTTATGCAATTACCACACTCACTACTGACCTTACATGGATTAGGGTTGCCAACAGGTACTTCTAAGGTGAATGATATCTGCAGGACTGCTAAAGTCAGGCACCAAGAAGTGTACTGGGGCCAATATCTTTACGGTATGGGCACATATGTGTACACACACAAACACTTGCCAGAAATGAGATTCAACCCCCATCCCTATGTAGTTATTGCTACTACATTGTTCCAAATTTATCACACATGCCACAGAGCTTCTAGGTAGAGCACTCTCCAAACATACCTCTAAGGTGAGTGACATCAGCAGCAGTGCTTAAGGAGGAGTAAGGGAAGTGTAGTGAGTGTGAATGGCCTCAAAATCTGGTCTCTACAAAAACACACACACTCTCTCACACAAACACACATTTTCACAGTTGTCAGGACTGGGATTAGAAGTCCTACCTAACTAATTTGTTACACTATAGTATTATGCAACTATCACAAGCACCATGGAACTTACATGTTGGAGAGCTGTCCAAAGGTATCCTTGAAGGTGAGTGACATCAGCAGCAGTGCTAAAGGAGGGATAAGGGAAGTGTAGTGAGTGTGAATGGCCATAAAATAAGGTTTCTACAAAGACACACACACTCTCTCACACAAACATCCACACAGTTGCCAGGACCAGGAGTAGAACTAGTTTGCTACACTATGGTATTATACAGCTATTGCAAGCCCCACAGAGCTTATATGTTGGAGGGGTGTCCAAAGGTATCTTTGAAGGTGAGTGACATCAGCAGCAGTGCTAAAGGAGGGGATAAGGGAAGTGTAGTGAGTGTGAATGGCCACAAAATCAGGTCTCTACAAACACACAAACACATTTTCACAGTTGCCAGGATTGTGATTAGAACTCTTATCTAACTAATTTACTACACTATAGTATTACACAGTTATCGCAAGCCCCAAGGAACTTATATGTTGGAGAGCTGTCTAAAGGTATCTTTGAAGGTGAGTGACACCAGCAGCAGTGCTAAAGGAGGGGTAAGGGTAGTGTTGTGAGTGTGAATGGGCACAAAATCAAGTCTCTACAAAGGCACACACATTCTCTCACACAAACATACACATTTTCACAGTTGCCAGGACTAGGATTAGAACTCCAACCTAACTAGTTTTCTACACTATAACATAACGCAGCTATCACAAGCACCACGGAGCTTATAGGACTGACAGCTGCCCAAAGGGTTATTTCAGGGTGACTGACATCAGCAGGAGTGCTAAAGTAGGGCAATGTGATGTGTAATGAGTGTGAATGGCCTCAACCACGTTCATCTGGAAACACACACACACACACACACACACATACACACACACACACACACACACACACACACACACACACACTCACACACAACTTTACATTTGACAGGACTGAGATTACAACTGCTACATGGATACTTATTTGTACTGTAGGGTTACACAGTTATCACAACCACCACTGAGACTATAGGGCTAAGGGCTAACCAAAGGAATTTCTATGGTGAATGGCATCAGCACATCATGTGATATAGACCAATGGGATGTGTACTTGATGGGAAATGCCTCATAATGGGATTCTCTCTGTCGATGTCTCTCTCTTCCCCACATCTCTGGGTGTGTATGTTTGACATATTATATTATGTTGGCCTTAGATATGTGTGAGTATTCCTATCCAGTGTGTGTGTGTGTGTGTGTGTGTGTGTGTGTGTGTGTGTGTGTGTGTGAGTGTGTGTGAGAGAGAGTGTGTGTGTGTTTGTGTGTGTGTGTGTGTGTGTGTGTGTGTGTGTGTGTGTGTGTGTGTGTGTGTGTGTGAAGTATCAATGGTGTACAATTTGGTGTGTGTGCACAGACATCTGCAAATAACGGATATCTGTAGCCCACTGTGTTGTCAGACATGGGCTTCAAGTGTAAGAGCATGCCCAGTATGACCTTCTATATTGAGTGTGTGCATCTATTCCAGGGAAGGTTGGGTCAAGTTCAGGGTTTTGTGTGCTACAGCTATACCTAGCAACCTGTTTCTGCAGGATATCTGTAGATAGGTTGCCAATATGGAGACACAATGGGTGTAACATACAGGGGATACTGTAACTATTGCTGTCTGTGCTGCTTGTGTAATGTGGTTGGTTATAGCATAGATTTTCTGACATATGTACTGTTTTACACTGTGATGTATCATGTCATCAACTACTGACAGTTATCATTCTTTGCTCACAGTTATTTACCATGGAAATACAAGATGAAATACAAGATGAATGAAGCCGAGACCAATATTCTAAGGCATGTAGACTACACATTCTGGCACACTCCTGCCATTGTGGAGGGGTAGCTACAGACAATAGACTGCTGGTTCTGTGTAAATGAACCAGCACCTTTTTAGTATGCTGGTTGGGGATCCCCTTCTTGTGCTTTTTTCAACTTAATGGAATGGCCATATCCTGCTGGGGCCATACCTCTCAGCTGTACAGATGCACCCACATTATCCAGAGGCATGACTGATATATCTGGTCACTTTACCTTCACATTGTGGCTTACTAGCGGTTTTGCGGCTATTCATTTATGGGTTTGCAGTCAGGGGGTAGTATGGGTGGACATTAGAGTTTCAGACTTCACACACTCCATAACATTCATGCTTCTAGACCCCCCCCCCCTCTGTTATTCTCTCCTCTTCCTAACATTATGAAAGCAATATCTCAGAGGTATCCCTATAGTTGGGCCTTTATCACAGTAGTATTTATGGCCTGGTCCACAGTCATTGCAGTAGGACATTGGGAGGCATGCTACTGGCATTTGTCAACATGGTCTTGCATTTGTTTTCTGTTTACTGAAGGTTGCTAGTTAGGACCCCCTGACATTCCATACATTGGCACTATGGGTGAGGCATAGGCCTTTGCCAGAGGACTGAAGGCCATTTGAGAATGCTGCAGACTGTCTGTTGCAGGCCAGTGCATTCTGTTAGTCATATGTTCCCTGGCTACAAGCCAGTGGATTACCCTGGGGTGACAGTGGTGAGTGGTTGAGGTATTCCTGTCAATCTTTCCTGTTCATACTGATCCACAAGTCTGGATATGGTCGGGTTGCTGCTTACAGCTAGGGATACACCTGCATGGGACACCTATTCCGCATGCAGCATCATGTATGTATTCCCATACAGAGATGGGTTCATGCTGTACTCATTCCCTACAGCAAGGATATGACCTGTGAGAAACCTGTGGCTGATGGTGGGGTGAGCTGGGTGCATTTGTGATATGGAAGTTACTTGCACCTGACTCGCAAATATACCTGGGACATTCCCGTTATGCTGGCTTGTGTGTGGACATGGGTAGACTGTCATCACTTTCTAATTGTGCCTTTTGTGGTCTGCCAGTGATTGGCCAGACTACCAGTATTCCATACTAGAGGGACAACTAATGTGATGCTAACCTCTATGTATAATTCCAAACTTGTGTGCAGTTGACAGTTATTTTATATGAACTCTGTGTAGGTTTCTTCCACCTGTGTACTGTTTTCATGTATGTGTTCATGGTGTGTCCAGATTTCCAATGGTGACAGATACTGACATCTGGACAGTGAGTATGTACAACTGCTGACATGGGTGTAGCTGAAAAGCAGTGTGATTAGCACTGCAGTTGCTGGAACATGGCCCTGTCGACCACTGCCCTGTTCCTAGGCCACTGAGACACAACCATCCAGGCCCACATGCTGACCACGTTCAGGCAATATTAAACACACAACAAACTTACCACACTGACCCCTGCATATTGTACACATGCAACAATGCAGATTGGGACAGCTCTGGCAATCTCTGCTCCAGTGATATTACTCCTCAAACTTACATGTTACTGCATTTCTACATGGGATTGTTGGGGGGTGCACACCTGAAGACTTTAAACATTTGCAATGACTGTACAGGTATTGCAGTTACTCTGTTGGCTTCCATTTCATATTGTATTGTGACCTATCATGCAGAAAGGAGACATATCAGTAGAGTACATATGTTAGATCTTAATGGCATAAATTTCAGTTTCAGACTTTTTACTCTTCAGAACTAAACTGCAACTGCCAGGCCTGTTGCAGTATGTCTGTGCAGGTCTGGTGGGGGGGCTGTTCACCATTGCCATCATTTGGAGGCCTTAGCCCGGCCTTTCTTTATGGTCATCTACACCTGTCCTGCTGGGTAAGGCTGGTGGTAGGTATGTGACCCTCATTGACATCCATGTGTGTGAGCTATTGACACCCACAGTTATTCGGGCCAGCACATGTACTGCAGCGGGAGTTGTCACCTTGTGTAGTACTGCCTAGTATGTTGACACCAGAATTTGTTATGGATTTCCTGCTGTCCCATATAGCTGTCAGCTGTCTGCTGCTATCCCATTCAGCCACCCAATTCCCTTGCATGCTTGAATCCATACCATACATACAGTATGAGAACATACTACTCCATTCAGTAATTGATAGGAAGAGTGACTTACCTTGTTGCTGGGCCAGTACTGAGGATGGTGCTGGAGGGCTGACTATGTCGAGTGCACGTAGTACACTCCCTATACATGCTAAAGCACAGGTAGTGTCATGTTTGGCATCCCTTTTACTGTATGTGCGAGTTAGAGAGAGATATCAGTCCCTGGGTCCCTATAGTGTCAGTGTGTGTGCTATGCATTGCCTCTTTGCCAATGCATGGGCATATGGGGCACTCCTCCTTCTGCTTACAAGGGCAGGCTCAGGATGTTCCTCCTCCGAGTCCCTCTGTGCCTGTGCTGGCCTTGGCAATGGTGGGGGACTGTGTGGACCTGCCACATGCTGTTCCTACAGCAGCTGTTTCCACAGGATCATATTGTGTAGCATGGCACATACTATGAACATTTGTGTACATGTAGCTGGAGAATACTGCAAGGCTTCACCAGATATGTCAAGGCAGCGGAACCGTGACTTGAGCATCCCAAACACACACTCTACAATGATCCTGGTTTGTGCATGTGCTTCATTATGGTGTTCTTGTTCGGGTGTGGATGCATTTCTGATGGATGTCATCAGCCACAGCTCTAGTGCATAACCAGCATCCCCCACTAGATGGCTATATGGGATATCCCTCGTTGCAAATGCCTGATACAGCTGTGAGCGATGCCAGATGTGGGAGTCGTGATAGTTTCCAGGGTTGCCAGCACACACATTCATGATAATGCCCTTACAGTTTATCTAGACCCTACCCCGCTCACCAGGTGGTGCTTTGATGTGGATGTGAGTGCAGTCTATAGCACCAACTACCTCAGGGTATTCTGCTATATGGTGGAAGAGACACGTACTTCTGGTCAACACTTCACAGGTTGTGGGGACATATATGTGCTCACTGGCATGTGGTGTCATGGCATCCAGGAACTGGTGGGATACCCTGGATGCTGATGCCTGTGAGACCCCCATGATATCCCCAGTTGGTTATTGGAAGGTACCTGTGACTAGCATTCTTAAGCCTACACATACCTTGGTATCCACTGGAATGGGTTCCCCTCTATTAGTTCTGTGTATGAGGCATGGCCAGCACAGCTCAATGATTTGCTGTAGAAAGTCCCTGTCCACCCTATAGCGCCCCACTATCTCCAGCTCATGTAGGCCCTGGTAGGTTACCCCGGGTCTGTATACTCTTCTCCCCCTCCTCACTGCGGGTCGGTTGTCAGCATTCTCCTCCTCACCACCCTCAGTCTCTAGTACATATTGATGGAGTAAAGCAGCAGCAGCCTCTAACATTTTTAGTTAATTTTACCAGTTAAAAATCCACCGTCTGTGTACACCGGTGGTGTAGAGTTTGTGGGAAAAACCAGTCTGTAGGGTGTTCGTATAGTTTATAGTAGTGTGTTGGGCTGCTGCATGTGTGATTGGCTGATTCTGATACATTCCACCTGCCAGCTATGCTAATTCTCTTTGATTACCTTCCTACTGCTGTTTCCCCTTCCCAATTTCTCCATTTTTATGCCCCGAGGCACACCACACATGCCCAGTGCTCAAATGTAAACAGTGCTGTCATTTCCTCTTTTTTTTTCTTTTTTACTTAAAACCCAGTGCATGTCATGCACAACCATTTAGGCTATGTACACACTGCTCAGGCACATCTGACACAACCCCTTCCTTAGCTGTGTTTAGCTAAGGGCAAATATGAGCCACAGAGCTCTAATGAGCTTACAGCAAGCATGACACACACCCTTATGAAGTCATTCAGCTCTCACACTTGCACTGTTTTATTGCTGCACCAACACGATTAGGTACAAGCTGACACTTTGAAGAAATATGTGATTCAGTATAACTCCCCTCATTTGCATACTCCAGTGTGTAGGTCATTACTTCACTAAAACGGACCCTTTCCTTTTGACAACCAGTGCTCCCTGGTATTGTTACATTCTGCATGCAATTGACTATAATGGCAAAATACCGAATTAACTTAAAATTAAGTTTTCACATTTTTTTTTTATTTTCGGCATGATCCCGTTTGTGTGCCACTGCCCTATGTTTAAATAGCCAAGATCGGCCAAAAAAACATTTAATTTTCATAATAATTCATCATTTTTTAATGCCAGTGGCTTTATATTTGGCCATTGGCATGTCTAATGTTCATAATATATGTTTTTTTCATAAGCTGTCATGCCTCCATTTTGTCAGTTGCAGAAATGTACTGAGTTATTTTCCAAATATATTTCTGCCCTGACACTGTTCTAGCATGGAGACCTGGCAGCTTGGCGAAGTGCTAAATCACCTCATTTACATGGTTTTCACCAACAAATTAGGTGATTTGCATATTTGCCAGTTTCCTGTGCTAGAACAGTATAGGACCGCTTGTGCATTGTTGTAAAGGTAGGTCACTGTCAATGTAAGTGCCCCAGTCTCTGAATTCTGGGTATGCTCTTATGGAGTATTGTCAATGTAATAATTCCCAGGGATATTCAATTTTCCAAAGGACAGATCAATAATACACTTTTTTGCATTTAGTTTTGGTCCATGACTTTGACACCAGTTATTTGTTTGGGACAAGCCCTCCTGTAGGATCACTGAGTCCTTGGAAGATTCACTGACTTGCTCCCAGCTTACAGTCATCCACAAACGTGGTAATCTATAGGTCCTTGATGTTTGTTTTGACTTCTGAGAAGTAAATGCCAGCTAAGAGCAGTCCCAGAATACTGTCCATTTGGACCTCACTAATGACATGCCTTTTTGTTAGGTAGCAAGCCCTATCCTGACTTCCTGTTTCCTATTTGTGAACTAGATTCTAAGTCATAGGTGTTACAGGCATTTATTCCTAGCTTGTCAAACTTATCCACAATGCCAAAGTGAAGTATAGTGTCAAAGGCCTTGACCAGGTCAAAGTAGGCAATATTTGCTGTCTTCCCATCTTCCATCACTTTGCTGACTTTTTCAAAAAGGTCCTCTAGATTGAGTAGACATGACCAGTCCTTGGCAAAACCAAACTGTGATGGGTCCAGTGTTCACTGGTTTCCTATGTCCTTATTGATTAGTTCCATGGCTTTACATATGAGGCTGATCAGACTTTTGAGAAGGTAATTGCTCGGGTCAGTGGATGGCCATCCCTTACGCAGAGGTATAGCTGCTGCTGTTGTCTTCCATTCAGTTGGTACGAAGCCATTTTGGAGGCTGAGAAGCTGAGGTTGAGAAGTGTTGTTAGGGGCACATAAAAATATCTTGTTTCATGCTTCTTAGGAACATCCTGGGATATTGCCAAGCCACATAGAAGATGTATTTTAGGCCTTTGAGAGCACCTCCAGGACTTGGTCCTGTGTGATAGATGAAGCTGTATGTGTTCCTGTTATTTCCTGTGAGATTACCAGGGGTTGGGGTGAATTTTGAGATGCATTTGGCAACCTGCAGGTTTTGCTACATCTACAGCTTCTATATAGGTAGTGTTGTTTATAATAAGCTCATTACCCTGCTGTGTATTGCCCTTGAGATTGCTGATACAGCTAGAGAAGGCCTCATGGTTATCCTTGGCTTGGGTGTCTATGTTTTCCTCAAATTTGGCTTTGGTAGTTTTTATTATGTTCCTCATTTGCTTGTTTAATTTGCAAGGTGTTGCATTTTATTTTGGCTATTACTTTCTTTGTTTTGTTATACACCTTATTTATGTTGTGACTCCAATAGGGTGACTGTTTTCTAGGGTTTGGTCTGAACGTTTGGGTATGACTGCTTCTATGCAATTGTGTGTATGTTCATAAAAGTTGGCAGGGTATAGCCCCCATAAATGTAAGAGCTTTCAGGTTATGGGGATAATTTCGATCTAACCAGGGAATTACTCAGAAGTAGGAAGGTAGCTTTTGAGAAGTTTTCAAAAGTACCTGGGTCTGTGTGGGGCTCTGGCTTATCTTTATTAACAACATAGATGGCTTTATGGTAAGACATGATGAGTGAGTATGTTACACTGTTGATTGAACATGATTCACCCACATCAGTGAGGACAAGGCCAAGGATGTTGTTTCCCCTACTGGGTACTCTGCCTACTTGTTCCACTGCATTTGTATTGACATAGTCCAGGAATCTCTGGGTTTGCTTGCTGGTGATTGTATATGTTTCCCAGTATATGACTGGATAGCTGAAGTTGCCCATGATTATGCTATTTAATTAATGTTAAGTGAGTACTTCATTTAGGTAGGCACTATGTCATTCTTGGGTCTTAGAGGGCATTCTGTAGCTCACCAGGATAAGGTAAGGGATTTTGTTTCTGGTAAGTCTGACATGAAGTATCTCAACAGCATCTCACTGCTTTACCAGCCTGGATGTGAGCCTTTTCTGAATGAGGATTGACATATTTCCATCTTTCTTCCCTTCCTTTTTAGTGGCTGGTTTAAATGTTTAGATGTTATAGACCTGCATCATCAGAGTGCTCTCTGCACATATGCCTATGCCCTCTATGCTGAAGAGAGCTTGTAGAGAGTGGAGTGCTTTGAATAAGCTCCTACCATTAGTCAGTAGTACCTTTTAAGTTTTCTTTAGTTTGTTTATCTATATAGGTAGTTTGATGTAGTTGGCATTGCTTAAAGAAGGCACAATGAGGGTGGATAATGTTTTAGCCTATATCCAAAAGTATAGGGAGGACAGGTGCAGGCCATCCCTGGTGAAGCAGCATGGTTTTATGAACATGCCCTCCCAGGCTAACAGATATTTTACCCTCTGTGAATGACATGAAAAGTTAATCCAGTTGCTGAAATCTTATATTTTGCTTGTACTGAGGTATCATCCTTAGAGAAGGTCAAAGGTTTCTCAGTGCTAGACTCATACCTGCCTGGGGCACATAATGGGAGAGCTCCATCGTGTCTCTTTTCATATCGTCCAGAGAGATGCATCTCAAGTCATTAGAACCCACATGATGTATGAGAGAGTCCTAATGGCAATTGCTGTTTAAGGACCTGAGTGCCTGTGTGATCTGACAAATCCTTGTCCCAGACAAGCAACTGACTGTCATTTTTTCCTTAATCAGCCTGGTGATTGTGCATCTGTATGTCTCACTATTTATTTATTGTTTATTTATTTTATTTTACATTTGTTGACCGGGAAAGTCTGACTAGATACATGTCCATTTTCAACAGAGGCCCGGGGAGAAAAGCTCCAAAGGTAGTTACAAAAATAAGCATAACAAAAAATATACATTTAAAGTTTACAAGCTCAGCAGAGACAGTTGAGTCATACAGTCAAAGAATCGTGATATAGCACATGTAATAAAAACACATTACATGGTATAAATACACAAGTATTACCAAAAATGTAGTCAGGTTTAGAGAAAGAGCATAGCCAATGTTTATTAAGATACTGCTTGAGACTTTTCTTAAATTGTGTTAGGGAGGTCTCTCGAGTGATGTCATCAGACAATGAGTTCCACGTTTTACCAACAGAATTGGCAAACAGAGAGTCACCTGCAAAGTTTTTGGATTTAACAGTTTGGACTACCAGTCTATTAGATGAGCGAAGGGGTCTAAAGTTACAGTGGGGGTAGATAATATTTTTAAGAGCAGGAATATTATCTGGTTGGTTAAGTACTTTGTGAGCCATTATTAGTTGGTTGTACTTTAATAGGCTGGGCAACTCTAGCCAGCCCAGATAGCTTAGGTGTTTACAGTGATGTGTTCTGTAAGGCATACCAGTGGCAAATCTAGCTATGTGGTTATAACAGGTGGAGAGTTTATTAAGATCACATTTGTTTAAGTTGGTAAGTAGAGGGGAGGCATAGAAAATGGTAGACAGTAGATGAGAACGGGCTATGGCTATTCTAGCAGGTGGGGGTAAGAAAAGGTTTAATCCTATATAATGTACCAAGTTTTTTGTTAATGGTTTTAATAGTTTGGTTGACATACTCATCGAATTTGAGGCTGTTATCAACCAAAACTCCTAGAAGTTTTGTGCACACATCAGGAGATATTGTGGTACCATTATTTGATTATATGGAGAAGGGTAAAACAGGGGATCTTTGGGTGGGAGAGAAAAGTAGGAGCTTAGTTTTGTTTGGATTTAAAATTAGTCAACACTAAGAAGCCAGCTTTCAACTATATTAAAGGTATTTTGGGTTAGTGTCTGCAATTCTGGTTGGGAGGTGGCTGAGCAGATTAAAGCAGATTCATCTGCATATTGAATGCAATTAGCATTTGGAATGGCCAAATGGAGGTCATTGATAAAAATGGAAAACAAAAGAGGACCCAGAATAGATCCCTGGGGGACTCCAAAGGTATTGGGAAGGAGGTTGGATAGTTTATTTTGCCATAGGACGGCTTGTTGTCTATTGCAGGGATATGACTGGAACCACTGGATAGAATGATTGTCTAAGGAAATTGCTTTCAAGGTGGAAATAAGTAGTTGGTGGTTAACCATATCAAAAGCCTTTGAGAGATCTAGAAAAAGGGCTGATGATGGTCTATTATTGTTTCTGTTATAGTTAATAGCATCAGAGAAGGTAAGAAGGGCTGTGGTGGAACTATGATGTAGTCGAAAGCCATGCTGAGATTTTGCCAGTAGATGGTTCTGGATTAGATAGTGCAGAAGCTGCTCATGGATGCACTTTTCCATAGTTTTGGCCAATGGTGATAAGATAGCTATAGGTCTAAAATTAGAGAGTTTGTGGAGCTACCACCTTTATGGAGAGGTATGATATTTCCAGAGATGGGACTGTAGCTTCTGATATGCTATGATTGATTAGAATGGAAATGTCAGGTGCTCAGCAGGGAGATGGTCAGCAGATGGGGTTGTGGGTTTTAGTTTTTTGATTAGGGAACAGATAACGGATGTAGAGACTGGAAGGAGGCTAAAGGAGAATTGGGTACTGGTAATGGGAGACTGTAAGTTAGGGCAGCACATACGTAGCTGACTGGCTAGGGCCTGGATAGTCTCAGTGAAGAAATTATTAAAGTTATTAGCAATGTCCAACGATGGTTTATCTGTGGAGGCTGAAGGAGTGGGTGTGGTGGTTTGACCTGGGTGCAGTAGTTTATTTATACCTGCACAAAAGTTTGAGCATACCTCTCAACCTCTTAACAAAATAAATATAAACAAAGCCTAAAAATTGGGGGAGGGGTACAAAGGCCCAAAAATAAGAACAGATTTTAAATATTGCTCATATGAACTTAGAAAGTTGCTAAAACAACATAATTTGTGTTAACATGCATTTTCTCAAGGATATGAAGACTGCAATTTAAATGTACATCTAATGACTTCAGACCTCAGCAATTTGCTAGAAACCCCCAAATTCTATGAGGAACAGATCAATAATATGAGGCAAAAATCTAAACATTCTGAAAAAATCTGGACATCTAAGAGGTGTATTGTGGAGTCACATATGACCAAAATATTATAAATGGTAAACAAGGTTCCCTAAATATAAAGAAACAGTGTTTCACCCCAAGGTTAAGACTTCAATCTCAGCTAATCTGATTAAATTATGTTCACACAAATTTGTGTCATTACACTCCTGAAGTAAATGTCATCTGTCTCTAATGGGCAAGATTAAAGCCTTGAAATGATAATATACTGACAAATTCCCATTCCTCTATCTAATCCTTGGTTATCCAAGATTCAAAAATTAATGTTTAGTTTTGTTTGGAATTCAGGTAGACATAATGTCCGCTCTAAGGTTTTGTTCTCTTAAAATGCTAAGAGTGTTTTAAGTTTTCCTAATGTTAAGAAATAGGTTGTTGCCTTCTCTTTGCAAAAAACATGTTACTGCATTGCAAACATCTACACAGTTATGAGCTGACTTGTGGCTGGTATCCCTAACGTCCACTATCGATTAGATCTTCTGTGGTACAAGAGGATTTTGCCAGCAAAACTAAAGAAATGGCATTGTGTGCCTGCCATTCATAAGGCTATTCTTATAAGAAGGTGTGTGGCAAGCCTGTTTTGGACCTGGTAGACACTTGCTTTGGAAGAATCCACAATTTTACAATAGACGAGAGTGGTAAGGGAGAATGACTATTGCACTTTGCACTTATTTGCTACAAGAACCCAGCTTAGTTGTTAATCTGGCAACATTTGATTACCTTTGTAACCAGTAGCAACTTCCACTCACTGACTACTAGAAATATTTCCAGCTCCAGCATGCCAGGTCTCCTTCTAAGTTTGAGGTCATATTGGAAATAGTGTCCCATCTGTAAATGAAGTTTCTGGGACACTGAGTACAGTAGGTATCAACAAGTCTGCCTCAAGCAAAGCCTCTAAAATATACTTACAGCTAATCCAACCAGAGGAATCAGCATCTCCAAATTTGATGTTGTTATGCATAGCCTAGGCTGTTTCCCTTTTTGTGCTAGAAATAACCTACCCCATTTCGTTATAGACTGGCCTTACCCATCCCATGGTTGACAATTTTATGTTACTCCTAATGAGAATAACTAGGATCATACCACTGATAATTTGAGGGGATCCATGCATGGGATAAAGTATTTAGAAGTGGCCTCTGTCCATTAGTAGTACAGGGGGCAGTCCTGGGGTAAATGTTCTGTTTCCCATCCATAGACCTCAGTAGTCCTTCAATATGTACAGAGATGAACTCTGTTTTATGTGGATGTGGAATCTGTTCCTGAGCAGTGGTCTCCCTGTGAGATATACCTGTCCCTCCAAACCATTCTGTTGATGTTGCAGAAGAAGTTTAGATCCCTAGACTGAGTATTTCTGATGCCATTTGACTTGCTGATGTGCAGTAAATCCACCAGTATTGGGTCAGAGGATGTCTTGTATGCCAGACACAGGTCATCTATATTTATTGGCCAGTAGGTTTGCTGTATCTTTAGCCTCAGTATAGGAAATACCATTCATAATGAGCTCAGCACATTGCTGTGTTGTGCTTTTGAGATTAAAAACATATCTTAAAAATGCCTTGTGATTTGTCTTTGGTTTGTGCAACTAGCTTAGCCTCTAATTAGGCTTTGGTAGTTATTTGTTTATTATAAAGCTTGTCAAAATTATGGTTCTACCATAAGGGTTTTGTTTTTAATGTTTGCCCTGTACTTATTCCTATAGGGTACAGCTATATCTATACAGTTGTTAACATGCTGGTATAGTATGGTGGTGTACAGTTCTGTGTATTGAGATGAGTTAACTGGATTTGGTGAGGATTTGAAGCTTGCCAACATATAACTTAGGAGTAGGTAGTTTGTCTTACAGAAATTCTAATGGTACCTTGGGTAGAAGGGATCTCTGTTTTCAGTTTTGCTTCAAAAGAGACTGCTTTATGATCCAACTTAACAGGTGATTAAGATACACAAAGGATGATACAAGATGCTCCCATATTAATAAGGACAAGATCCACGATGGTATTTCCCCTAACTGGCATTCTGACTAATTGTAGCAGGACATTTGTATTGACAAAGTCTAGGAATCTCTGTGTTTGTACACTAGTGGCGGTGCAGGTTATTCAGCCTATGACTGGATAGTTTAGGTCACCTGTGAAAATGGTGTTGGGTTTAATACTGAGTAACTCTATTTCCTATAGATAGATGTTGTGGCTTTCTTTTGTCATAGAGGGAGTTCTATAGCTAGCTAATATAAGGTACAGAATCTTTCTGATGGTTATTTTGATAAGAAGCTCTGGTGCATCATGTTGCTTTACCAACCTTGTTGTATGTCTTTTTTGAATGTAGATTGAGACCCCTTGACCTTTTACCATCTCCTGTATAGTAGCTGGACTAAACATGAGGATGGCGTAATAGCCCTGCACAGCTGGGAATGCTCTACACTATTTTACACCATGTCTCACTCACTACACAGATGTCAATGGCCTCTTGGTTGTGACGGACTTGTAGGGAGTGGAGTTTCATTTTTAAGCTCCTAGCATTGATCAGTAACACCTTCATATTTTCCTTTGCTTGTTTCATTATGCTGGTAAGCTTAACAGGTTGATATTGCCTAAAAGAAAGGCACTATAGGAGATGGACATGGTCTTTGCCAATAATCAAAACTCTAGGGGCAACAGATGCAGGCCAACCCTGTTAACACAACATAATCTCTCAATGATATCCTCTCAGGCTGACAAATATTGGACTTTCTTTGAATGACACCAAAAACTAAGCCAATTTTTAAAGTCAATTGTTTTTGGCTCATATCGCAGCATCTCCCATGGAGAAGATAGAATGCTGCTCAATATTAAGCGAATAATGCCTTGAGCATATAGTCTAAGGGCTCTATCATGTCTCTCTTCCTATAGTCCAGGGAGGTACAACTCAGGTCATTGACAAGTCATGCTGCTACTTGTTGAAGGACTTGAATGCATACATATGACCTCATGGATACTGGCACAAGTGAAGCAACTGACTCTCACTCTTTCCTTGCTCATCCTGGTAAGTGGCACAGCTGTATGTCTTACAATGGAGTTACCTATAACAAAAATTTTTGGTTGGGTTGATGCTTGCCTTACGGACTCAGCATTTGTGAGTTTGGGACTCCTTGTGTTATGTGAGGAAGAAGGCTTAATATGCTGAAAGTACTTTGTGCCTGTATTATGTTTTGAGGTCTTTGAGGTTTAGGCTAGTTAATCTTTAGAACCTCATTTGATGGATTATGTGTATTGTGATGGCTTTGGAGAGGTGTGCTATGGGGTGCACTGTTAACTATTTTGGTGTCTGAGTTTACTGCATGTGAGATTGTTGCTTCCAAGGATATTATATATGTGCATCTCTCACACTGTGTTATGTTGTTTGAGTAATAGATGATCATCAGACTACATGAGACAATTACACTGTCTCAAGATACCCATCTCAGTCAGGCTGGATAGAAAAGTTGTGCTGGTCCATGATACTGACAGGAATGACTCTGGTGGCAGGGGTAAATATAACCACTTAGAGTTTGGATTTAGTATAATGTGGGTAGACATGGTACTGGGTATTTAAAATGAAATACAAAATAACTAGCCTGGAAACCTTCTTCTGCTACAAGCAAGAACCAGTAAACTAATTATAATAACAAACTCAATAATTCAATACTAAAATCAGTGCAAGCAGTATCAGTACACTCGATATTAAACAGTTTTATCAAAGGTCTTTTCACCTGGTGAGTAGGTTAAAGGGAAAGGCTTTGCAAAATGATACTTATGTGCTCATTGTCAAACACCAAAAAACAACCTCACTTGGCAGCCAAATGGACTCTATACGGCAAAACAAAGTGAACTGAAAACCAAGAGTCCAAACGGGTAAAAGTACAAGTAAATAGATTAATGAAACAAAGCTTTCAAATCATCACAATTCTTTTTCATTGAAATATACACTTCATTAAAAAGCAATGTTCTTTATAAAAACACCAGCCTATCAAATGCAAAATACAAATCACATGCCTCAATTAAGTGTGCCTAATAAAATGTTTGTGTCCTTGTATATCAGTATGTCTCTTAAGTCATATATTCTTGAACAGTTATTTCTAAAAATACATCTTTAAAAGCTATCATTTCAAATAAAAACACTTAAGAAAAGTTTATATTATATAAAGCATGAGCACACATACATATAAATGCACATAAATACACATTAATACATGTGACTATAACACACATACACAGTAGGAAATAAAAATAGAGATAACAATAACGCATACAACGCATATATACATATATCGGGTCTATATCAGAATCTCAAAAGCTGTCTTTCATGAATACATGTTCATCGACACATATATGTCGAAGAACGAGAACAGCAAAGTACCAAAAGAGCAAAATGGAGAATGCCAAATGGATTTTCTTGGCCAGCAAGGTGATCATGGGGATGAGGAAATTAATCCTTTTCCCCACTGTAGTGTGGTCTCGGAGTTGGTGTATATAAGTAGCAGAGTGTGGGGGGTGCAGGGGGGCTTGCCACCCTGCAAAAATGTTTGAAAAAGTGTTTTAGGTAAGGTTTATACAGTTAGGTTTACCTTACCTATATGGCGCTGTTTCTTCTGAGAATGGGTTTGGCGTTCTCCATTTCACTTTTTTGGTACTTCGCTGTTCTCGTTCTTCGTTGTTTATGTGTCGATGAACATGTATTTGCGAAAGACAGCTTTCACGATTATAATATAGACCCACATATATCAGCCCAGGTGCAATATTCTAAATATAACTTTGTTTTTTTCTTCAGTACTGGTTTTATGCTGTTCCTATTATTCAGTCTAGGTGGAGCTTCAGCTCTAAAGAAATATATCCATTTATACTCTGCTAACTCTGTTAGAAAATTTATAACTCCACCTCTCTTCAATTTAGCTACCTTTTGTAATACCCTAAATTTAAAAGTGTGTTCTTCATCAAAGTTAATAATATGCTTACTAAGGGTATTTATATCAATTCTCCTTCATATTTCAGAAAAATGGGCTCCTATTCTCTCTTTCAGCTTCTGATTTGTTTTACCTATATAGAAGCTTCAGCAGGCTTCACAGTTAGACAGATAAACTATGTTCTATGTGGAACATGTAGCAAATGCAGTGAATTTAAAGACTCTCTGCATAATAGGATGTGTGAACTCATTATTTGAATTAAAATGGCAACAATAAATACAACTGTGGCACAGAACAGTATCCTTCTTGAACATAAAACAAATATTCTTCAAAGGAAAGACATGTGTATTTCTCCCCGGGCCTCCGCTGAAAACAGGCTCTGTGGAACCTAGTCGGACTTTCCCGGTCAACAAATGATAAATAAAAAATAAAATAAAAATAAAATGTTCTTTGTAACAAAGACTTTGCTTTAGATTCCTTTCTCTCTTGAAGATAAAATGGGGTCTGTCCCTATTATTTCTCTTGGACCAGAATCTGACTGCAAAATTTCCCAGTTTTTCTGTATAATTTTTTTGATCAGACTTGTGTGTCTGTTGAATCAAGTGATATATTCCATAGAAAAAATAATTTTTACTTTAGTGTTAATTTCATTAGCAGATGGGTATGAATGAGGGAATGCATACAATACTGAAAAGTAAGGTGATCTATGGCTTTACAATGAGCTACCCCAAATTCTTTATTTGTTCCATTGTCATACTTTTTAATTCATCTAAGAAGCCTTTATTTGTAGTATTGAGTCTACTAACCCTCAAAACTGACTATGGACAACACTATTATGTATGTACTTGGGATGCATGCTACCATAATGGACATAATGAGTAGACTGCGTATTTTTCTTATAAATTTTAGTTTCAAACTGCCCATCTCTAAACATAACAATTATAGCAAGAAAGTTAATCGATTCAAGAGAGATATTAACATCAAAGGTTAGAAAATGGGTAGTCTTTTGTAAATCAGTGACAAAGCAATGTAATGTTACCACATTGCCAGTCCAAAGAAAAAAATATCATCCATTAATCTCTTATAAAATAATAAATCAGTATGAGCATAAGAACCATTACTATAAATATGCATCTCTTCCCACCTTGCAAGTACTAAGTTACCATAGCTATTTGCATTTGGTGTAACCATAGCTACACCTAACAATTGGTGAAAAAACTCATTGTTAAACATAAAAACATTACTATCCAGGACTACATCCAACATTGAGCAGAACATATCAATTTCCTCATTAGAAAAGTCACTATTTTCAACCATATATTCTCTCATATATTGGATGCCTAAGTCATTGGGGATTACAGTGAACAGAGATTTAATATCCATTGTAACCATCATAATCTGACAAACTTTATTATGATATACCCAGTTATATAATGCTTTAAGAAAATCAATGGTGTCTTTAATAAAACTCTGACTATATTTCAGGAGCCAAAAATGTGCTTCTAAGTATTTTGACATGTGAATGCCACAGAGAGAGCAGAATACAAATGGATAAACCTTTTTAGATCTGATGTCTATCTAGGGCTTAATAAAACTAATAGTATTAAACCCATTTTAAAATTAAGACAAGCATATGTTAGAGTATTACAGTTGTCCTGTAGAGCTTTTTAGGCAGTAATGAAATTTGTTAAGTTGACCATTATTTTTAATGAAGTTTTTTAGTGAACTAGGCTTAGTCAACTATATTAATTATGTAAATTGGCTAATTATATAATGTGTTTGTGAGATATGTGATTGGCTGGTGTTGTATATTTATTCTGTGGTTTTAATGAACTGATTCATTCTTGAAAAATAATTTCAACTCGAAAGCTTGAAGTAATAAACCTTGTTTTACATGGATGGTTGTGCTGTGCCTTTTTGTTACTGGATTTAATTTTGTGTTGGTTCACCAGTATGTTTAGCTGTTCTACACCTGCTTCCTGGACTTTGCTTGCTTTGTTGGTGAGAATAGCACATCCTTGTTCTGCTTTAAACAACCAGCCTGTGAGAAGGAATTATTCTGAACATCAAGATGAGTGGATTATCTGTAAAGAAAATGTTAACTGTTGATGAGAACCCTCTTTTGCTGCTTTTTCAGTCTGCTACTTCTGATAATTTGACGGTGCAGTGGTGCAGCGGTAGCATTGTTGCCTCACAGCAAGAGGTTCTCAGTTCTTTTCTCGGCTGGGGTGCCTTCTGTGTGGAGTTTGCATGTCATCCCTGCATTTGTGTGGGTTTCCTCTGGGTGCTCCGGTTTCCTCCCACATTACAAAGACATGCATCTGGAGCATTTCTCCCCGGGCCTTCACTGAAAATTGGCTTCATTCCAAGTTGGACTTTCCCATTTAACAAATGTTAAATAAATAAATTTGAAAGTGACTGCACCTGCTAATGAC
Source organism: Protopterus annectens (assembly GCF_019279795.1). Taxonomy (NCBI): domain Eukaryota; kingdom Metazoa; phylum Chordata; order Ceratodontiformes; family Protopteridae; genus Protopterus; species Protopterus annectens. The sequence goes on along the minus strand of NC_056725.1, from coordinate 121,821,019 downwards.
TCTAAAAGAGAAGAATGTTTACATAGAACGAATAAACTTGAATAGTTGGTTCAGAAATATAAAAGACTGTAGTGGCAGTGACTTTCATTCTCAGCTTATTTAGAGATGGGCATTGTGCCAAGAGGGCAGAGAATAACTAAGATGCCAACTTATGGGAATAAATATCCCACTTTACTGTAGAAATGATAAGAACTTAATTTACATACCAGTATGGAATATATGAGGATTATGACTTTTTTACAGAAATAGAACATGACCTGTGTACTAAGATAGATGCTCTTGAGAATGAAATTGTTACTTGTACTGAGTTTGAGAGACTTACACAACAGTATCAAAGTGTGTTAGATAAGCTTGCAGAGTTTGAGAGCAAATTAGTCTCTACTAAGAAGTGAAAGCTGATTAGAGACATCTCTGACTTTCAAAATAACCATGTTTTCTCTTGGCCCAGAGAGGAAACTGTGAGGGCTCATATTTCATCAAATACAAGTGCAAATCAACCTAATGCTCAGCTACAACAATCTAGAAGAGAGGGCTCTTCTAATATGAGTAATACAGCACCAATTAGTACACAGGAAGGAACTGCTGTGCATATAGGTGAAGCTGTTACATCTTTAGACCCTTTTGCAAGTGAACCTACAGACCAAGAACTGCTGGCTGACAAGGACCATACTGGTAAGGTTCATAATAGTAACATTTCTACCACTGAGACAACAAGTAGTTTTTTAGGTGAAACAAATCTAAAAATAAATCTACAGCTCCCAATACAGGTGCAGCAGAGGGAGAGAGACCGAAGCAAGCAAACAGAAACACCACAAAGGAAAGACTTGGGGGCAAGACCGAAGGTAGGCCCTGTAACAAGAAGCAGAAAGACTTAGCAGGACATGCTGTTGTTTACTTGTCTGGCTTTGAATTTTCTGTACTGGAACTGAACTGACAAGGGTTTAACTTTTATTCCATCTGGTAATGGTGTATTGAATGACAGCATTACAGAGCTAAGAATGTTTGTTAGAAATTTAGATCTGAAAATGTTATTTGGGAATAATAATGCCAGTACTGAAAATGTCTTAAAAAGAAGTAGCACTTTTTTACCTAATAGCACAACGACTGTCACAGCCTTTTTACATTTATGTGAGAATGATGTTTATAATTTTTTTTTTTTAATGGAATATCATCTAGTTTTCATAACCTAAATGCTAATGAAAGAAAAGTATTAATGGAGAGTTAAAAGGACTGACATTATACTGAAACCAGCTGATAAAGGTGGGAAAACAATTATATTTAATGTACAGCAATATCAAGAACTGATGCATGAATTTTTAAATGACAGTGCAACATTTAAGGTTATAAATGTAATAGAGCTGAATAGAATTATTTATAGGATTAAAAGTGAATTGTATGACTATTTAATGCAGTTAGCAATTACTCCTGAACAGTATAATTATTTCTACATAGAATCCTGTCTGTCCGGTTATATATGGGTTGTCCAAGCTCCATAAATACTTGCTTCACCCCCCCCAATGAGACCCATAGTCTCAGAAAAAGCAATCTCAAAATATTTAGACCAGCAACTTAAACCTCTATTGAAACACAGTATGTCCTATATAAAGGACACTGGTGAATTTTTAAAGCTATTGAGAATGTTTTTGGATATGAATATGACAAATGTGTTGTTTGTAACTATGGACATTAAGTCCTTATTTACGGTTATTCCTAACAATATAGGTATTGAATATGTTAGAGAATTTCTAGTTGAGTACAGCACTTTTACAGCAAATAAAATTTCACTGCTACTGAAGATTGTTCTGCAAAATAATGTTTTCATGTTTGGGGATGATGTGTATCATTAGACTTCAGGAGTAGCTATGGGCACACCTGTAGTAAATAGCTATGTTAACATAGTGTTGGCTAGATGGGAAGAATACACTATTTTTGATTCTAACAAAAAATAATATTATAATAGTGCTTTAATGCACTATAAACCTTTTGTAGATGACATAGTATTATTGTGGAGAGGTAGCAAGGAGGCATTGGAGCTATTTGTTCAACATCTACAAAATAACACCAGCTTCCTTAAGTTTGAAATGTCTTGTTCAGTAGAGGAAATCACTTTCTTTGATGTTAAACTGATGAATATTGATGGTAAAATTCATACATCTATATATAGGAAAGAGGTACAAGCAACTAGATATGTGTATAATTCCAGTATGCACACCAGTCATGTTTATAAGGGTGTAGTAAAAAGTCAATTCTTGAGAGCCAGTAGGCTAAACACCACCGAAGAAGGGTTTGCAGCTGAAATTAGTACTATGACACAGGACTTTTTGGCAAGAGGTTATAGTAGAGATTTATTAACTAAGAATGTAGAATATGTTAAATCTGAAAGGCCTAGTGTGGCTAAAGCATATTTACTTTGAGAAGGCAATAATGCCCAGAAGAGCAGCCCGGTGAGAGAAGCTGGGTTTAATAAATTATGATATATGATGTACAACAGACATTCTAGGCAGATTCAGTCCATAATTAAAAGAAATTGGACTGTTTTTAGTTCTGATGTTAATGTTGGGAAAATAGTAGGAGAAAAGCCTTATTTTGTATATAAGAAGGAGAAGAACCACAAACAACTTCTTTGCTATAAAGATTTTGATAAAAATGAAGTTACACAGATTTAACAAGGGGACAGTCCCCTGTTATAACTGTACCTTTTGTAAGTTCATTAATATGGAAACAGGATGTATACATCTTATAACACAAGTTAATTTTATTTTTAAGGCATTTGGGACATGCAATAGTAAAAATTTAGTTTACTTGGATAACTGTGAAAAATGTTTGTGTTTTTACATTGGAAAAACTGACTGTAAATTCAAGGAGAGAATTGCATCCCACTTATCTGATATAAGAAGGGGGGGTAGAGACAAATGCACTTAGTAAGTATATTTTACATTGTGGAAATAAACATACATTTAAATTTAGGATACTGCAGAGAGTTTGCAAAAACAAGAGGGGGGGGGGCATTGTGAATGCCACAGAGAGAGCAGAATACAAATGGATAAACTTTTTTAGATCTGATGTCTATCCAGGGCTTACTAAAACTAATAGTATTAAACCCATTTTGAAATTAAGACAAGCATATGTTAGCTAGAGTATTACAGTTGTCCTGTGGAGCTTTTTAGGCAGTAATGAAATTCATTAATTTGACCATTGTTTTTAACAAAGTTTTTTAGTGAACTAGGCTTAGTCAACTATATTAATTATGTAAATTGTATAATTATATAATGTGTTTATGAGATATGTTATGTGATTGGCTGGTGTTCTATATTTATTCTGTGGTTTTAATGTACTGATTATTTCTTGAAAAAGAGTTTCAACTTGAAAGCTTGAAGTAATAAACCTTGTTTTACATGGATGGTAGTGTTGTGCCTTTTTGTTACTGGTATATTCAAGTTGTTATGAATCTTAGGTAACCCATATATTGCAGTGATTACAGGATTTGAGATGTATAAATAATTATATAATTCAGAAGTAATAGATCTGTAAGTACATCATACAAAAAAGACTTAACTCTATAAATAATATCATTTTTTAACATTTACAGCAATCCTTATAAAGGTTATATTATCATTCAATAGATTGTACATCCATTGAGTATATTGATCCACATCCATAATAGCAGTTTTATTGCCCTTTTTGGCATGTTTTTTTAATAATATCTTCCATTTGTATTAACCTATGCAACACCTGTCTTTCATCACAACTCACGTTATAATATCTCATTTTACCATTGCTTTTGCATAGAACCATAGAGATCATTCTCACACATATTGTAGAAGGCCTGTACCATTGGCGAATGTACAGGTACAAAAGTGCTACTCCATTTCAGTATATTAGGAGCAGCAGAAAAAGTACCATTTTTATATAACTTCTTTAAGTCCAAATTACGGGTAAGAAGTCTCAAGTCAGATAATGCATCGCTAATTTTTCCCTCAGCAGAGGGAATTAAAGACAATCCCTTATCTAACAAAAACAATTCCTCTTTATTAAACAACTGACTAGAGAGGTTGACTACTGCAGTCCCAATAGGATTTATTTCTTGAATGCCTTGCTCCGAGTAGTAGGTCCTACTTGTATTTGAGTTGTTGATCCCATCTGAGGTCTCTGTGGTAGTTCTTTCTCTATTGCAGACATAGATTGTTGATGTACCCTCCTTGTTCTGCTCTGGCCTTGTACTGATGGTTTTATCTGTGGGGGAGTTCCAGCGGAAACTTTGTATCTAAACAAATTAGCATCTCTCTGCTGCTGGTCATTATCCCTCACGGAAAGTGGAGGAGTCACATCTGTGTTTATTATATTCCTCACTGGGAGCAACAAAATTGTCCAAATCAATAGCTGCTTCCCCAACCTTTAGTGGAAACTGGCTTACGTTAGATGTCACAACCGAATTGTCAGTAGATTGTTCAGTAGAAACCGGAATGTTGGCTAACGGTTGTATTGTATCACTAGCAGTTGGTGGGCACCCATCAGTATGACGTCACTCCTGCTTAAGCCAATGGAAAACATTCCCAAGCTTAAAGTTATTTAAATCTCATAATAGCTTCTTTTTCCTTGATGGAAATGAGCCTTAGCTCAAAATTCTTAAGTTTTTCAAGCATATTATTAAATTCCATGGAGACTAAATTAAAAGTAGATGAATTCACAATCTGGTACTCCAATGCTTCTATCTCAGTCGATAATTCTCTATGTTGAGAAAGAAGTTGATCATAAGTTTCATATAGTCTAAACTTAATTTAAGGTTCAATTCTTGCCAGTTTTTTAACAAGGCAAGGTATTTATTCCCATATGTGGGAATTTTAGTTACTCTCAGGTCTTTCAGTGCTATAACCATCTGTAAGTAAGTAAGAAAGGTGCTTAAAGTTCTCAGTTCTATTCTCCAAATTTCGAATCAAATTCAAAAGTTCAGTCTTTTGTATACTATTTCCAATGGCATTTGCATCCCCATACATATCCACATCTTCGGTATTATTAAACAAACTAAGCAATGGATTGTTGCTTACCACTAGAAACTGTTGAAGAGCTTGCACAGAGCACCTGGGCTGAGAGCTCATAATCCTGGCTAAACCAGCTGAACAGCCAATAAATGGGGAGGGAATTATGTTGTCAAATTATCAAAACAGGCAGCCAACAACAGATGTACTGGGTTTCAGAACAGAACTACAACAGGGTAGTTGGGAGAGAAAAAATATTAGGTCCTTAGCTCTGAGCTGACTGGCCTGGAAATGGTTTAAAATGCAAAGACAAGATCTGAACTCGCCTGACATAGTAAATTGACTAGGGCAAATTGAGAAGGACAATTGCACTGAGTGTAAGGTGTTGGGGGGAGAGATCAGCTGATCCCATTCTCTAAAGCAATACCTGCTTTTAAAAGCCTGTATTGCATTTAAAGTCAAACTTGAGCACTATAGCACTGTCTGTGTGGCCTAAACTGTAGCAATTGCTTGTTACATTGTAGCAAGCAGTTTGCTACAGTATAAAAGTAAAAAAAAAAAGTTTGTTTTTTAACTAAAATCTGAGTGCTGTGGAGCTCAGAGCTGGCAGGGTATAAACTGTAACAACTGTTTTCTACATTTGTAGCAAGCAGTTTGCTACAAGAAGGAAATTTTGACTAAAACATGAGTGCCATAGGACTTCGTACAGGCAAGGTATAAAGTACAGCAAGCAGTTGCTATACTTTAGACCACACAGGGAGTGCTACAGTGCTCATGTTTGACTGCAAATGCAATGGAGGGTCAGGGCATTGAAAAAGGATCTGAATGACTGGGCAGGAGGAGGGTGTGTTTTATTTATTTATTTATTTATTTTTATTTTTAATTACCTATATAGGCTTAAAGACCGCAGTGAAAGCAGATACAGACTGTTAAATTTAATTTAAAAATTAGATCAATAAATGAAAACACTTATCTTTCTTTCTGTATGTAATGGAAGTGTTACAGTGCAACAGTAATATAAACGATCACAGCAAACAGCAACTTGGAATTCTTAGATACTTAGCTCTGGACTGACTGGCTTGGGACTGCCTTAATGTAAAGGTAAGTCCTGAACTAGCCTGACATACACTCAAGACATAAGAAGGAAACTAGGGTTTAATATCAACAGTTACATCATTTAAATAGCAAGGAAACTAGGGTTTAATATCAACAGTTACACAATTTAAATAGCAAAAGGTGCAGCAATGTACTGGAATTATTAATATAAGGTTAAAGGCCTTAGGTAAAGCAAATACAGACTGTTAAAAGTAATTTAAAAATCAGGTCAAGAAATTAAGACACTTCTCTTTCTTTCTATGTGTAATTCATACATAACTCAAACCCATAATGCTGCATGCTAGACCTCTATAATCCTGGTGAAGTCAGCATTGCTTTGAGTTAAACCACTTCCTTCCTCCTATGATGTGTAAGCTGGCATCAGATTCTCAACCTGACCCTCACCAGGTTCCTCCAGCTTCCTGTGCCAATAATCAAAAATAGTTAATATGTAGCATAGTCATCAGAGCCAGGCAAAAACACAACATAGTATGCCACAAAAATATAATAAAAAAGGACAGTTAGCTTGGCCTACAATAGATGCAGGAATATATCAAGAACAATATATGTTTGATTTAAACAACATTAAAATTAAGAAAAATAGGAAGTTGCCACAGTGCCATGGTTCTAAGGAAATACAATTATGTGATCAGAAACAGGACATGAGAATGAGGGACATTACAGAGCTAATGAATTAAAAGGTTAATGATTGCCTTTAGGTATCAGACACAAGTTATGAAAATGTCAAGGAAAGATAGAGTGCAAGCTTGAGTGATGAGTTACAATATTTAATGGTAAAACTCATGCAAGTCATTTCATGACCTAATTTCATTTCTTTGATTAATCGTTAATTACATAGTATAAACAATTCACTTATAATATGTTTCAGACATTTGAAGGTCCTACAGAATACGAAGCTAAATTTCACATAGGTGACCCTCTGTGAGTACTGGTCAGCATATGACAACGCTAAATTGTTCAAGTCTTCATAACCTGTTAGGTTAGTCCCAAACTGCATCTGTTTGGAAATATGGATTGCAAGCTTGTGATAGTCTCTCAGCTGTTGGCTTCTTTCAAATCTACTACAATCCTACTAAGAGGAGGCATTATAAAGACATATAGGATCCATTGATAGATGCCTCAAATCCAGCTAACACTTCAGCCAAGAGCTGAGACAGAAACAGCCTTGTAACACCCAATGTTCAGATTACCCTTATTGGTACACAACACTTAAAGAGGTGCTCACTATATACATTAAACCCCTCCCCTTAAGATACCAGCTCCTTATGAAGAAGACAAAATTGACTGTATTATATTATGCTACACTAGGAATGTCACATAAAATACAATTCACATTTTGAATCATGGTGCTAATTTCTGATTAAATGCCTTGCTTATTTGAAAAATACAGTTATGCAAAACAGCTGTAGTTATTGTGCATAAAAGTAGCATAATCTTTTCACTTTATAGCCATCTTTGTAGATATTCAAAATCTCAATACTTTATAGTCATTGTTGATAGAAGTTATAGCTGATAAAGAAGACATGTTAGGTAAGGATGTGGCAGGAAGGGAACAGTGGGAACTTCAGGGCAATTAGTAACTGTTATATACTTAAATTAACCCTTGGTGTAGACTCTCCATAGCAAGTAAGCTACCTGGTAGTTCACTTCAGCAAGCTGAAAGCAGTTCTGCTTTGTGCAGATATTTTGTAGCTACCAATAATTTGTCTCACTCTATAGGATCTTATGTTATCAGTTGTTTTCATTATCATCAATCATCTTTTTTTCCTATTTTTCTACATGAAACAAAGGATTTGTCTAGACAAAATCACTTTAGCTAGCAGATCTAGGAGTCTCTCTCTCTGATACCATCCCCTGTGGGAGGAATAAAGGTGCCTTGTTGAAGTTTCACATAGTTTATTCAGTTAAGTAGGTAGATGAATGAGTGTTCAAGAACACTTAGTGCAATTAGAAAGAAAATGTACACATTTTCTTTTCATCTGTTCAAGAACACTTATCTGTCTGCCTACTTAACTGACTAAAGTACTTGAAACTTCAACAAGGCATCTTTATTCTGTTTTCCTTAACTCATATTTAGCCTTTAAATTCATTAGATTTACAAAATTCATTAATTGTTTGGTTGAAGATGTGATTCTCAGATTTCTATCTGCAGTAGAATCTTTGTCTGATAAAATACAATTAAAATCACCAGCCATTATGACTTCACCTTTCATGTAATAGGCTATAGTGTCTAAGTAAGTTTTTGCATCACCTGGAATCCAATAAGAGTTCACCAATATATATAGTTTTCTGTTCCACTCAATTATAACAATGCTTAACATACCATTTTTATCAACATAGATATCTTTTTTTAGACATTACTGGTGAGTTCTTCCATAAAATAAGGGTGCCTCTTAGCTCAAAAGCCAGATCCTGCTAAAACCAAATAATTATTTAATGAAAGTTTATTTACATCTTTATTAAGTAAACGTGTTTCTTGTCACAATACTATTTGAGCTTTATGTAATTGCAAGTATTTGAACAGACTCCTCCTCTTTATTGGATTATTTAATCCATTAATATTAATAGATATGCATTTAAAATCAGACATTTATATAAGAGAGAAAGAAACGTATAATAAAATCACATTTAGATACAGAACTTATTGCATACTTTATATATAACAATATTAAATGTTCAGCTATGGACAAAACTTTTCAAACAAATAAAAAATTGCCTAATGATATAACTCTAAAACATTCTACCATGGAATAACGTATTCCTAGTTTGTTGAAAAAGACAGAAAAACACCTCTCAAGCTCTCCATTAGACTAACAATGCTTAGTTCATACTTCTGATTCATATTAATGTACCTCATATTTTTAGTATGCATCACCTTAAAAAAGTCCATCAGTAAGTTATTATGAATAAGAAGAGTTAAACAGGTATTCAGAATCATTATTATAAGTTAACCAAACTGAATATCTCTACAACCATCTTTCCTTCTGCCTCACATTATCCCCTGGTCTACTACAGGGAGAAAGTTAGTTGTCATTTTCATATTTATTAATTTATAGGTCAAATGATTTTATATTTTTCTATTCTATTTACTATGTGTAAAGTTGTTTATAGGATCATAAGTTTGTACCAAGCTAACTGCCCTTGTGGGACAATCCAAGGACAGCTGATTACCCCATGTGAGAATCAAACCCTGCACCTTGTGCCTATAAGATGAACACCTTAACCAAGCTGCTAACCTCCCACCCATGTAAGACCTATTTATATTCTTTAACTATATAGATATTTACTTATTCTGATTTCTCTATTTCTGTTTGTACACTGTCTTGTACTATTACTAGATTTCTAGATTTCATATTTTAGCTATAATTCTAGTGTAGATCATGACATAATAGAACATTTATATTTGCCCTAATATATTTGATATTCTTTAATCTAGTACTGCTGTTAGAATCAGTCCCATTATTTCCTTAAATGTTGTGTCTAATAATATCTGAACAAACATCAGAAAAATCTTCCATTTTAACATTAAGCTTTCCATAATAAATTGTTCTGAGATATTACGTTTTGTTATAATTAAAAACAGACAATAACGGAGAAACAATTATCAGAAGTGTCATTCTATAGGCTTGTATATAAGCTATCCCTTTGGTATACTGCAAGCATTCAGAACTATTTTATAACTGACAGTGGTTTAAAATGTAATTCACTGTCTTTTGCTTATTGTCTAACTTGTATTCATTGACATCTAAGCATATGATTCAAAATATTTTGGTTATTTACTTTTAGAGAGGAAGAAGTAATCTGGACAGGTCTTAGAATTTTCAGAGCTCCCTCAGCATCACAAAACTGCTCATGAATCTAATTAAGCTGCTTCAAGCTGGTCCTCATCCAAATAAACAGTTTATCAGCTGCAATTCACACAAAAAGATTCACAAATGAATCCAACCCACCTCTACATTGTACATCAATCCCTCAAACCCTTCCAAACCACTAAAAACAACAGACTATTTCAAAGTATGGTAACCACTAAAAAGCTGTTGCAGTTAAAGAAATAACATTTAATGATTTAGTAAGCACTATTTGCATGAGATGGTTAATATAAAGCAGACTGTCATTTTTTAAGGGAGACATATCATATAAATTTGCATTAAAAGAATGCCAGTTATGCATAAACCAGGTTTAACTTGTAAAAGTGTGAGTGTTACTTTAATTATTTGATAACATTCCAATAATAACTTTTATATATGTAAGAAACTATATTTTTTATACTTTGCTTATAACATAGCATAACTTTTCTGGGTGCTATTGCATGTCAAGTGTATTATCAGTATCAAGCATTCAGAACTATGTAATAACTGACAGTGGTTTAAAATGCAATTCCCTGTCTTTTACTTATTACCTGACTTGTATTCATTGACATCTTAGTATATGATTCAAAATATTATGATTATTTACTTTTCGATAGGAAAAAGTAACCTGACCCACGAAATACATTGATTTTCATTTGCCCTTCAGTTTTTTACTGTTTTTGTCTTTTATTGTCCAACCATCTCTTGTTGCATTTCTCTTCAAAGAAGTTGATAGATTCCATTCCATTTCTTCTTTCTAAAATTGTATTTTTCTGTATAAAGTCCATTGCATCTTCCAAGATGTTAAAAATGTTATTTCCTTCAGGAAGGTGAATCCTTATTTTTGCTAGAAACAAGATTTGTGCTTGAATATTGTTTTTCTTTAAGCTTTTAACAACTGCTACATGTGATTTTCCCTTTGACATCACTAATGTTGAATAGTCATTGTCAAATCCTATAGTATTTCTTTAATTTTAACAGGATAATTAGTCACTGCAGCTTTTAAGACTAAATCCTTAACTTGGCTTTAGAAAACGCTTATGATCACTGACCTAGTCAAAGAGCTTTTTTTTAAGATGAGTTATAAAGTGATCTATGTGCCCTTTCAATGCCAGAGGGAAAAGCTTCAGGCAGGTCCAATGTTTTAGGCAGCCAGGTATTAAGGAATTGAATAATACTGTCTTCTTTTTCAGAAATCCAGTAAATCCTAATGTTGTTCCTTCTAGATTTGTTCTCTAAGTCTTCTACTTTTTTCTGGAATAAGTTGGTTTGTTTCAGAAGAAATTCAGCGTTATTCTCATTTTCAAGTAACCTTCCATCAAAATATACTCGAGATTTGTGATGAATGTTGTTTAAGTGATTCACTCAGCACTTCAACAAGTTTTTACATCCCTTTTTAGAATTATCCATTTTTGCTTTCTAATTTATCAATCTTTATAGATAACTCACTGATGTTACTTAGTATAGCCTGTATGTCTTTTGTTCACAGTACTGTCCAGGAGACTGGGCTTAGAGTGGCTTATTCTGAGACAATTAGTTCTTTCTAGTTTTCTTGACAGGAAAAAGCAATTAAAAGAGGTTCAAACTTGTTATTTTTTGTAGTAAATCTTTCAGCAGATGTTCAACTATAAATCCGTCAAGTATTAAAATGTTCTATTTGAGTTTTTTAGTAAAAATCATTTCAGAGATGTTACAATGAAGCAAAGCTGAAGGATGATGCTGTTAACTGCTCACCATCTTGGCCACATCCCAAGTAGCATTGTTTCTTGGCACTGCTTTTGTGAAATACTTTGCAAAGCAGACAGTTTTTCTCCATCTGTTCAACTTGATGAGATATACCAGGCAAAAGCATTATATCATGTGCTCTCTCTGCTCCTAACTACATCCAGTTATCTTTCAGGTATTCTCTTTGGTGGATTTCAGTAAAATACTTTGTAAAAACAGAACTTTATCAAGGAGTGTGTAGTGCAATTAGAGAGAACATGTAAATATTTTCTTTTCATCTGGCCATCCTGTCAGTACCATATTTTTCAGCATTTTCAGTTCAATGTTCAGTTTATTGAATAAATTGAATAGATAACTGCATAAAATTATCAAGTCCACTGCCTATAAATATTAAATTAATTTTTAAAACTTCATATTATGGTTTGCTTTAGAGTTTTCAGAATCTATCAATCTATGAAGAAGCCTGATGTTTAAATTGATTTATTAGGATTCTCTATACCTTGTTAAGTCACAACCTGGTGAAGTGCTACCTACTAAAGTTTAACTTCATGATGTCAAACTCCCTGCCACTTTTGTGTATGTAATGGAAATAATATCAATTTTTCTCATGATTTTCTATTTTCTCCTCAGTAATGTGATTATAAAGTTAGGACATATATATACGTATATAAGTTCAGGAGGTGTTAGGGGGCTTGCCTGTCTGTAGGAAATGCTTTTTTTACAAAAAGGCTTACTTTGCTGAAGTGCATCTTTACTGTCATATGGCTTGAATAAGTTTCAACATTATATTGTATCACACCATAATTTTTCTGCTTGACAGACTTTTGCTTCATTTTAATTTTACACACATCTGGATACCCAGTAAGTCCCTACATGTAATGTTTGATAATTCTGTTGCTCTACACACATTTACAGCTTTTTCAAGACTTAATTAACATTCTTTCAATCAGGTGTTTGGAAAGGCTGGCCAAGTTGTCATAGAGGTTGCAGCTGAATTTCAGTGAAAATAAATGCAAAGTATGAAATGGGCCACATGAAGCCAGGCACAAAGTGCCAGCTAAGGGAGTTGACCTGAAGATGACTGAAGATGAAATGAGCCCAAAGTCATTATCACATCAGGACTGGTCTACCAGGAAAGCAGCATGGCATTAACAGTAGCAAACAGGAGAGTAGGTCTTGGCAGTATAATGTATCTCCCATTGTCAGTCACTGCTACAATGTTGGTGTTGGTACAACACTTCAGAGAATCATCAAAGTTGTGTAGTGCATTCTCCTACCACCCACTGATCCCCTTTATGATGTCTGTGCCTTAGGGCAATTTTATGGTATATTTCCTGGTGTTTTTCTTTTTGCATCCCCACCCCCAATTCCTGTAGTAATGTTTGTGCCATCATGGCACTTAAAGAATTCCCTGGTATCCTGTGATTGTCTCCCTCCCCCCATTCCCATAGCAACATTGGTGCCATCATGGTACATAAAATAAGCCCTGGTGCATCTCCCCACCCTTGCTATCCCTGAAGTAACATTGGTGCTGGTACAGCACTTTATATGTGTATACCTGGTGTCCAGTGTATCTCCCCACCAGTGATTCATGAGTTGTTGGTGGCGTCACTATGGCACTTTAACTGCAAGCCCTGGTGTCTAGTGGTACTCCCTACCACATTTGTGTTCTGCAGTTAAACACAGCTTTTTGGCCATGTTAACTACCACATCATGATGTGGAAGGCCATGCTGATGTACATGGCTGAACACTATTTTCAATCACTTGGCCATATAGCTGCCTCCATGGAGGCAGTTCTAGGGAAAGAAAGAGAGTACATGGCTAATTAACATCTGCGTCTCCCCCAAGAATGGCTCATTAGCATTCAGCACATCCACAGGCTAGCCGTTTGTGGTGTCTGGAAGTTGGAGGACCATGCAAACCCTGTTAAGATACTTGCTGAATCAAAGAAAGGTATGAAGATGTGTACACCTCCATGTACATGCCTCAATACCTTCATGAATTCCACCAAGTGTAAAGGGCATTATTTTTTCCTGATTGACAGAAAATGTTCATGCAGTAGTAGTTTTAGCTTCAGAGAAACCTAGCAGCACATGCATGTAGAAACAGATAGACAACCATAGTGGAATTGCTGTTGAACAGAGTGTTGTGCCCAACAATCTGTTTAATCCATTCACAAAAATTGAAAAACCTTCATTGCTGAGCCTGCAAATTAAGAAATCCACTTCTCATGCTTCCCAGAAATGTTTGTCATACTATGTGTTTGCTCCAAAATAGTCTTCAGGTTGGGAAATCTACATTTACAAAGATATATTTTTTTCACCTCTGAGATTACTCTGTTCTTTATAATCTAAAACAATTTTCCAGTTATCAAAAATAATTTTCTTGATATTTACAGCATCAGTAGAATATGAAAATATGAAATTATTAGAGTAACCACTGATGTTTTTATTTTGTACAGAAATCATATCATCTTTAGTATAAAGAGAGGTGAAACTGCAGTATTTTTATTGTCTAAGTTCTAGCTTGGCTGGAGTTTTCATTTAGTTTTTACTGATTGTTTTTTCAGTGTGACCTTCACACTCATTGTTTTAATTTGTTACTTGGGATATTTTGCAGTCACCCTAATGATAATGGACATCAGCTGGGTATAACAGACCTGTGTTTCTTATGCTTAGTGAAACACTCTGCTTGTGCTGTGCTGATGTGGTCATAACAAGGCCGAAATATGCATATCCACAGCTGGTGGGATTTGGCTTTATTGGCCTGAAATTGTCCATTAAAACGACGTAACAAGTCATGGGCATTCAGAATAGCTAATTAGCTGACACACCTGGTGTTCATAAGGGTAATTTGCATATATCCCATGTGCCTCTGATACAAGAGGTTTGAGAGGTCACTCATTGGAAGTTCCAGCTTGGCTGGAGTTTTCATTTAGTTTTTACTGTCTACTTCCTGAGATATTTTTGATACTTTATTAGCATTACCACACAGTAAAAACATATCTGTTAGATGTTCTAATTGTCTGTAAAAAGTGCAGTTAGCATAAGTTAACACAGATAATATCATAACTTGATATAGATAATATCATATCCTGACCTTTGCTGCTGCTCTGTTTTACACACATGGGATGCTGACTTTTAAAATACAATTATGAATTTCTACCTAATAGTTTATTTTAAATGCATGACATCAAACAACTTTATATTCAGTTTAAATTCACTGGACTTTAAGTTTAAGAAAGCACCTGTCAAATCACTACTTCTAGTTCATATAAAATAACGCCTACATTTGATAAATGAAGACATAGATTTTTTTCATTAAAATTGCACACATTGTTATTAATGCTGCAGTCTGCTGTAAAGAGGAGTACCCTTACCTCCTTTGAATGGATTTGCCTCTCATTCCTGGAGTTGCTGTGGTCTCTAAGAATATCTCCAGTGGACACTGATCATTAAGGTTCATTTATGGACCTTTTTGAAAGTTTTGTTACTCTCTATCACCCAGTCTTACAGAACATCTTAGTGTCTAACTGTGATTGCACTACAGAAACATTTTCTGAACTAAAGTGGGCTTCTTTATTGGCTTCTCTCTTATTGGTACTTGTATATGATGCTGTTTTTTTTATTTGGTAGTGTATAGACAATACCTGCTTTGTAATCTGTTTTATTTTTCAGGAGTTTTTTTATTCATTTTATTTATTCTTTTTTACATTAAATTCTTATCTCAATATTTTGATAATCTCCTCATTATATTTTGATGTTTGCTTCAGATGGTTATTAAGTCAATTATGTAATCCAGTCCTGACATCATTCAACTGTTTCTCATGATGGCTTACCAGGGTAGTCACTAACCCAAACCAGTACTATCAAAGAACCTTGTTAATTCCTGAAATGGATAATCCTCTACAAAAGTTTCATTAGGAATCTTGTTAAATCAGAGACCTTTTAGCGCTCTTTCTACTGCAATGCATTGTTCCAAAAAAGTCCCCCATGGCTGATTGTATTTAAAATATTTCTTTTCTAATTCTTTATATCAATCCATAATCAGTTTGCTTGTTCTGCTCTCATCTTGACAAAGCTTTAAAAACTAGTTTTCAGACTTTACTGTCAAATGTGGCACTCTGCTCATTCCTGATGTTTGCCGACATTAGTGAAATTCTACTCCTTCCTGATGCCTTTCAGTATTAGCAGCTGTAAACTTTAAGGAACCAAACATTAAGCCACGACAGCTTTAGAATGCTGTCCTAACACCTTATCGTATCTAACTGCAAAACACATTTCATATTAACTTTCACATGTGCCCATAATTTCCCTGGTGTTCTTATCATGTTGCTTTCAGTCTGTTTGAATATCATCTCTCTCTGAAAATAGGCTAGGCCTAGTGGGATCACCTTGGTCAATAAAAACAAATAAAAATTTCAAACAAAAAAGGCAACCAGCAGTATACTGGAATAATAATGACAATGTTTTAAGCCTATTCTTTCAAACTATTTGGGGAAAAATTAAAAGTAAGTTATGCTGTGTTTTGGTTGGGAGGTTGCTATAATGGTTAAGCTGTTTATCTTACAGACACAAGGTGCAGAGTTTGATTCTCACACAGGATGACTGACTAGGCTTAAAATGGCCCACAAGGTCAGGTAGCCTCGTACTAATATATAATAATAATAATTTGTGGATGCATGAAGGGGATATACCGCAAGGAAATAAGTATTTGTCAGAGATACAGGTTTATATTGGACCAAAAATTACTACCAGATATTAAAATGGATTTTCAGTTCCCTTAAGCATTTTCAAATTACAGCACTATGCTATAGTTCATATCATGCAAATTAATTTTAAATCATTGGTTCTTGCCTCATTCTTTATAATAAAGTATATTAGATTATGACTACAGTCCCTTCTACCAGGCCTTCCATCACATCTCTTTATGTTATCAGAATAATTATGACAGTACAGCAGTTTTACACATCATAGCCTAAGGACTAAGACGTTATCAAAAATCTGGATGCTTAGAGTATGTGGGATCATTGTCTGTGTGAGACTGCCATACACTTGAACATGGCATTTATCCTTTCCCTGTGTTGTGCAGGTATGGAGTTGCCATGGTTAAGCTTGCCACCCATACTAGTTGTACAAGGCTCCCTACAAAAATCTAAAATTTACTGAACATATACATTTATACATATGTACATATAGACAGAGAAATAGCTAGGCATATATATATATATATATATATATATATATATATATATATATATATATATATACACACACACACACACACACACACACATACACACACACACACACATATATGTGCAAACACAGATGCACATCCTTTAATTCAACTAGATACTCGATTCTGGCACCCTGATTTTATATAAGTATAGTTTAAACCTTAATAATAATAAAAAATTCCCTATGAATTTATAGTCTAACATCCACAGTATTTATTGCTCTTATAAACCGAGGCAACAACTTTTACTGCCTTCCAAAATGGCTTGTAAACTCCAGTATTAAATATAATGTCCAGCTATATAAATACATCCTACCTGAAACATCTAGTCCAGAAATAGTTCAAAGATGTTTCACCAAGAAATTGAATGAATGCTTTCTTCTGTTTTGTGAGTAATGAAGGATCTACTTACAAATGTTTATATTACATTCATACTGCCAAAAAAGCAAGCAGAGGTTTATGCTATATTTGGAGGTTGACTTGACTCTCTGTATTGTGCCTTCATGAATTTAACACCATTTTGATAACTTCTTTTATTAGAAATTCAGGATGATTATTCAACCTTGAGGTAAAAGAAAATCAAACATGTATTTGCTTTTTTAGTGTTTTCCTTGCTGCTGGTACTGATTTTAAAACTGCAGTTAGAGAAAGTACTTCTCTGGCTTTGTCTATAACTAATCACAATATTGGAAGGGATGCTTTGAAGCAGTGATTCAGTATTTTGGAACAAAGCCTCTATGATGGTTTGTAAGACTGTTTGCCCTTAATAATGAATCTGCAATGTTTCCAAAGTTATGAAGCTACATTGACCAAATGTAATATAAGCTCCTACCTTCAATGGCTCATGATATTTACCTAACTTTTCAGTGAATTAGTTTTTCTAGTAACACAGAACTGAAGCAGGAAAAATGTGAAATTCTGACATAAAAGCTCAGGAAAAAAACAATTTTGCAAAAGTCCTACAGAACTATTGTTAAGGAGAAAAAGTGTATAGTGACAGTAGTAAAGTTCTTGCACTGGGGACCCAGACATGGCATGCTGAAAATGTGAGCCTGAAACATTGAAACCTGATAAATTTACAGACATCAGATAGACTAAATGCAGACTAAAATACTGTTTTTACTTGAAATGTTTACACCAAACAACAAAATACTTTTAATTCACCCATACTCACTGCATGAAACATTACAATTTATTTCCATAATTTTATAATTTTACCCTTATAGCATCATATGATGGTGGCTATAAGTTCATCTTTTGGGGTAGATTTAGGAGATGCTTGCTGAGACAGCATTTCATACATAAAGTGATATATTGCAAATGTGGTCCAGCATATTGAAAAATGGCCATTTCTTGGGAATTTATCATAAGTGGATGGCACAGTCCAGCAGTGATTAGTGTTGATGCCTCACAAGTTTCAGTTTGTAGGTCTGCATCTTCAATAATATATCTTTTGTGTGGACTTGGCATTTCCTTTCTGCATCTGCCGGCCATTTAATGATTCTGCATTTCCTGTCTGCATCTGCCTGCCATTTTACCAGGTGGTCTGATTTTCTCCCACATCAAAAAGACATGTTCTTGGTGAATTGGATATCTTTTTAATTTCCCACCAGTGTGATTGTGGAATGTGAGCAAATAAGTATGTGTGTCCTGCTAACTGACATCTTGTCTACATTATGACCACTGCTTGCTCATTTGGACCTGGATCTGCCAAGACCTGAACAGGAAAACATGGGCATAAGAGAATGACTGAATGAATGACCGTTACACATAAATTAGAATGGTTACTATATGAATTCATCTTAAGTAATGTTGCAATTTATTTGAACTAATAATTATATAACTACACCTTAAGTGCATATTTTGTTTTTTTTTCATTGACTGCAGAGAACTGAAGAAAGGTTTCCATTCCAGTTAAGAAGTAGAAAGCGGTTTTACAATTCCAGATGGTAAGTGCTGGAAAAGGTGGGTGGGATATTCACAGTGAGAATGCCAGATTATTTTATAATAGATGATAATGAACAGTTTTGTTTTCATTAGGTTAAAAAAGGTACAAACATTGTTTGGGGTGAATCTGCATTTCATGAATGGGGATTTTTTTTGTTTCTTTCTCTTCGCATCATGCCTAAAATTACAGCTTGAGTGTCAAGTCAAGCTCTAAATATAAACTCCTGCTTGCTTTTCGGCTACCTACATCTAAAAGAAACAAAGAAATGTTTTTTTTGTTGTTTTATAAACTCACACTTGTGACAAAGGGATTGGAAAGCAACCAAGTCTAGAAAAAAAGGCTTAATGATAAAAGTAGTTGCTTATGTCTCTTGCATTCATTATATCCCACAACTCATCAAAGACCTATGTGCATTCAAATCTGGAAGGAAACAGAAGCTATATCACTGAAGAAGGGCAAAATGACTAGCAACAAAACATGCAACTATATAAGGGAGTCCTTACTGCTGTTTTGTCTTAGGTTATTTTCTCCAAATTTAGAAATGATACCAATTTATGCAACAATTGCTGTATTTTAATTCCATTCAAAATTCTTCATTTCTGTAGGTGTCTTCCAAGCTGACTTCTTAGTCTAAGTTGCAACAACTTTAAAGTACAAAAAGTTACTGGAGAGCACATACGCTAAGAGATCCTGACACTAGTAAGCACACTGCTTCCATATGCTGGTAGTAATCTGACACAAAATATGTTCATCATGGGATCATTTGGCATAATGCCTTCATGGGATCATTTGGTATAATGCCTTAATGGGATCATTTGGTATAACGCCTTCATGGGATCATTTGGTATAATGCCTTCATGGTATCATTTGGTATAAAGCACAGTACAATGCAACGGTATAGTGCTGCTTCATAATTCAGGCTTCATGTTCACCAATAAAACTAGAACAAAATGAGTAGATGGATGTCTTGGATTTGGTTATCATTATATATTTTTTTTATGTGAAACACACAACAAATATGAATGCACTGAGTGTAAGATTTGCTAAATGCTCCAATCCTGCCTCTTCCAGAGAAGTAGGTATCTTAAAGTAACAATATAGCAGAAGAGTGTAGGGAAGTACAGCTGTAGAATTTGAGGTGCAGAAAGGCAAAGTCTTCTGGCATAAAATTAAATAAAATTAAAAAAAAAATAACTTCTGCAGTTTACACTACAAATTAAAAAAAATAATAACTTCTGCAGTTTACGCTACTGACTAATTTTGTTGCTAGCTGGTCAGTTTTCATTTAGTTTCGTTCAGCGACTACTCACTTGATGAATCAAATCTCCATAAATTATAAAACTGAAAACTCTACAAACACCAAATATAACAACTAATACTTGTTTCAGAGTTAAATGGATGTTTATTGGCTGGGTAATGTAAAAATGTAAACCTGCTTTTTCTAACTTTTATACAAAGTTAAGTATTTATTTACAACAGACACACACATACACACAGGCTTGTGGACGCTTGTTTGGACACATAGACATGCACACACACACACATGCACACATATACACTCATGTGCAAAATACACAAAGAATTTGATACAAAAGGATCTGTCATGCTTAGCCACCATAGCAGAAAGAGACAAATGAGTCAGGTGCATTTGAATGATATGGACAGAAATGGTATTATATACACTGTTACCTTGTATGCTTCTTTTAAAAAAGGCCTTGCAGCCCTCACAAGACCAGACTCCGTAATGGTAGCCAGATGCATAATCATTGCATACTGCACAGTATCGAGTCTCCTTATTGGATTCAGTGGGTCCTGCTGGAGGTGTGCATTGTTCACTCATGCTGGAGAGACGATCTCTGGCTGCTTGTCGTCTGCTATCTACACTAGACCTGAAAGTAAATCAAATCACAGAATGTAAACATGCTGCAATTTATCTCATTTAAATATTAAGGTACAATGAACCTGATAAAAAACTATCTCTCCAAGTGTTTGCAAGACGTTTTAGTACATAGTGCACAAATTGTGTACATTAATAAGTACAGACAGAGTGAAGAACACATTGGCACAAAAAGTATCATTTAAATATTTTCTTGAAATTATGTTTTTAGACAAGTCTTAATCAGGGTTAAAGGAAAATTATGCCTTCCTTGTTAGAGATGTTTCATGTCCCTCCACCATTCCCCTTCTTCATTCCACTGCCCCCTCCCTTCACCACAGTACATACTATATAGTATACTTTATTATGTATGCTGTTTGTGATACTGTTCCGTTTGGAACTATGCAGCATTATTCTCTTACGCTACTCTTCCGTGACTAACTTCCATTTATTTGTATTATATCTGTTTTGCTACATCACACACACTCTGATATTTCTGTAGTTCGGGTACTTTATATTACTGAAGCCCTGGGCAGAGCATAAAAATAGTCACTTTTGGTCAGAAAGCTCTCCACCCTAGTTAACAAATGGAAATAAATAAATATATGCATGTAACCATGAAACAATTTAGACTAAGTCTTTTAATCTCACTGCAGCATTTAAAGTGGTTTATTATGTAAAGAAAGTACATCCATCTAAGGACTTAGCCAGCATACGGTAGTTGATAAAACACTATAAAAGCAAAACCAACTGAAAAAGTAGTCTATGATTTCTGAGTTAATTGTAAAACAAGAAAGTAGTTATAGGGCAATATCCACAATGGAAAATCAATCAACTGGGTATTACAATGAAAGAACAATATTGAAAACAAATGAATAACAGAACATCTAGGGAATACAAGACATTAAGTGCTTTGGTTTGAAGACAGATTTCTTGGTACCAGTATGTATTACATGTATGCCTATGAGGCCTGTGTACTGTGTGCAGCTGTCTCAAAAAGACAATCCATCCAATCCATCAACTAAATATCTGAAAAAAGGCTAATGTTAACACAATATGAATGAAAGGTCAAAATAGTCAAGATTCAGGACATTTTGGTTGTTATTTATAATGCCAAACATATAGATCTCAATTGTTGTCATTTATAATACCATAGCTTCCAGTTCTCAATGATTGTCATTTATAATACCATAACTTCCAGCTCTTAATGGTTGTTGTTTATAATATATAATACCATAACATCCATTTCTCAATGACTGTCCTTTATAATACCATAACATCCAGTTCCCAATGGTTGCCATTTATAATACCATAACATCCAGTTCTCAATAGTTGTCATTTATAATACCATAATATCCAGTTCTCAATGGTTATCATTTATAATACCATAACATCCAGTTGTCAATGGTTACCATTTATAATACCATAACTTCCAGTTTTCAGTGGATGCTTTTATTACGTATAGATACAAGATTTGACCATTACATCTGATTCTTCTGTCACAAGCCTCGGTCTGAACACTCATCTTTGTCTTTTTTTGTAATAAGACTACAACAAACATACAAATCTAACACATTTTACCCCATGATCACCATGTTGTTTTGTGATCTTGTGGACAGTCCTGTCCACTTCACATTCCTTCTGTTTTGTTTGTCACAGAACTCATGCACACCATTGTACTAGGAATGCTGAACAGGCCTGTCATCAGCATGCTCCTCTTATGTCCATGAAATAATGCCCCAAAACATCTTGTTATTCAGAATTCCCTAAATGTACAGAGCAAGTACATTAACAGTTTTTTTAATCAGGAGTATAATGAAAAGCACATTGCAAAAATGCTAATTTTACACTGTTATTTAAAAATGCTAGCATATTGCTTGAACTAAATTAAGAAATCTTTAATGCTGAGTCATAAAGAGTTACCCCCGGATTCACAAATCCTCCATGTAAGACTTAATAAGTCTTACTCGGAGGCTGCAGTTGAATGGTATGATGTCAGCGCGCCATGAATATGCATGAGGGCATGCTGACCCAACTGTAAGTCGTACACAGACCGTGTAAGAAAGCAGGGGGCATGTCCGACTGCCGAGCAGTCTAAACGTCCATGCCCCTGCAATTGTTTGAAAAGTAAAAGCAAATACACAAGAGTGAGTCCACTCAAATGTCCCTGCACCCAACACCACACTCCCTGATATTGTAAACCCCTATCACAGTTATAAAAAGCAAAACATTAAATTTATTTTTTTAAATTCCCAAAATAGCTGCTCGTATTTGCGTGTGTGTGCACGTGTGTGCCCATTGCTTAGCTAGAGTTAGCAATTCTGACATGGAAGAGCATAAGAAAGAATGTTTATGCAAAGCACACCAAATAGGAGTAGTGTAATGGTAGAGCGTTTGCACAAAAAAGAGGCATTCACTGTTCGAGTCACACCACTCCCCTTTGTATTTATTTTTAAATCAGTATATGAAATAATATCAGACAAATATGTGTAAATAGTACTAAAACACAGTGAAATGGCCAATGTATCAGTGAACAAAATAAATATTTTAAATGATCCTGATATATAATTGCCTGCAGTTAAGCAGCGCTTCACCCAGCACAATAGAGTTGCCCATAGTTTAATAACGGTTAACCCAGCACAATAGAGGTGCCCATAGTTTAATAACAGTTAACCCAGTGCAATAGAGGTGCCCATAGCGAAATAGTGCTTTAACCAGCACAATGTGTTTGCGCGGACATGCGCGCCATGCCAACCAGGGCACCAAGGAGCAACGTAGAGCAAAGTTGCTTAAATGCAGCCACACCCCCTAGCCTGTCTGGACAGTATGAAAATAAAATGAATGACAAGGTTCGAACCCAGGACTCTGTGCATCACAAGCAAAGTACAGAACCACTAAGCCATGACAACTTAGGGGAAACAGCCACTGTTACCATACATATACTTACTAATTGTAGTTTAACCATTACTAAGTAGGTCTGCAGTCAGCAGAGAATTTAAAAAAATGGCCAATCACAAAAAAGTGCGGGAAATGCGGCATATTTAAGCCCCATAGGCGGGAATACACACCATAACTGATTGTAGCTCACATCTGCAGTTAGAATGGCTGGTGTTGGAGAGGGAACAGGCTTCTGAGCACAACGTTGGGGCATAGAGGAGTCGAAATACATGGTTTGGCTCCTTGTCCACCGTCATGAGTCAAGATTCCTGCAGGGCCAGTTACAAGGGACGGAGTACAAGGCAGAGGTTTGGAACTGGTTAGCTCATGACCTCACCAGTGCCACAGGCGTTTCTCGGACTGGTGAGCAGGTCCATCACCACCATGGAGACCTGAAGAGATGGAAGCAGGACCACCTGAACCAATGGATACAGGAGGCCCATGAGATGCAGGATGCCCCACAGCTGAGTATGTAGCCATGGAATGCAGTATGTAAGAATTGATAATTGAGTATGTATAATGGATAGGTATGTCTCAATATCCCTTCATTTACTTTACAGCTGCAGGTGACCGTGCTGCGAATCAGCAAGCCTATGCTGATAGGCTGCTAAGGCTGCACCACCAGGCAGGTTAGTGATTATTCTGCATGTATTGTTATATAAAATATGGGAGAGAGCATGAAAGAAAGTGTTGTAGTCCAATAATACAGCCATAAAATTGCCTGAATAAGTCCTCTGCATGTACTGTCAGATAAAACATCAGAGAGGCAGAAAAAGAGTGTAGTAACCCATTAAGAAAGGTAACATATGTCTGGAATAATATCTCTGCAGGCACTGTCATATAAAATAAGTGAGTGAGCCTGAAAAAAGAGTGTCCTAACCTATTAATAAAGGTATAATATGTCTTGAACATGTCTGCCATATGCACCGTTAAAACAAATAAAGGAGTGAGCTTGTGGAAAAGTGTGTAATGCCATTAATAAAGGTCTAAAACCCGGAGTGTGTCTGTGTCACAGAGTTTGAAATATTGTTGTACCCTTGCATTATACAAATAGTACTGTTTGAAAAAGTGCTGGCAACCCAGAGTTGTGCAGTCCCATATAAAGTAGGTGATGGAAGTGCTAGTAGCTATGAAGCATATATACCATCTGCAACAGTCAGTTACTGGCTGGCATGCATAAGTAAATCTGGCACACGTGTAGCATGTTATTTTTTCCCCAGAAATGTAAGTGTGTGTCAAGAAATGCAGGGTTCTGTACAAATTGAAGTGAAAATGTCATGTGAAAACATCCCAGATATGTAGATAAAGAAATAGAAATGCAATCAAGAAATATGTAGCAGTAACATCTGCATCCTGGACAGTTAGTATGTCAGATATAGGTCAGGCATATATTGGACTAGCCAAACCCATTACACAACCTAATGTATGGTGGCAAGTGTAATAATACATGTAGGGGATATACACCTGCAGTCACTAGGAATGTAGTGTAGACTAAAAGTTAATTATAAGATGTTAACCAAGGTTTTTTTCTGCACCCTACTGTATGTGCATAAACCATGCAATTCCACACCTCAATGGGTATGTGTAATCTTAAATATTTGTTGGGACATATGTCCTATTGCTCTATAAATATTTGCATTCACGTTGATGCATGTGCCCTGTTTAAACACCACAATCATGGTGGCTTGTTGCTACCAAACATACCTGCATGCTGTTGGAATATCCACTGTGGTTCAATATATGCATGTGTTATGCTTGCTGTTCAGCTGTTGGAACCTTGGTGTGTTGGGTTAATGGGAATATTACTGCATGCTGTTACAACTAATCTGGAATGCTGTTGTTTATGTTGTAATTAAACACACCTAATCACAGAACGTATGGGAAGGCCGGTCCCAGCGGACCCACCTGTCCCTCCTCAGCTGGCGAGTGCACCTGGCACCAGCAGGTCCGGTGCCCAGCCCGGGCTCCCCTCCTCCATTGCTCCTGTGCCACTTTTGGGTGGAAGCACTGCAGGGATGGGGCTTGTCCCCCCTGTGCAAGTGTGAGTGGAGAAGGGCCACCTGTCACTCTTCGAAGGGTCCGGGTTGTGGTGCGTAGGGAAATCCAGTGTTCAGTCACTGATCCCCTGTGCCAGCTCGAGGTGAGAGTGACGCGTCTCACGGGTAAGCCTGCCTGTCCTACGCAGCCCCCAGCACAGCCACCCTCGGGGCTGTGAAGGTGCAGTGGTGACTGCCCATGGGTGGGGATCTCAGTTCCACTGTTACCATCTGTGGGCTCATGGGCGTGTGATTTCCAAACATCCGACCCCGTCAATTGTGTTCACCCATGCCATGTGTCATACACCGCCCCTGTATGCGTCTTGTCTGTCTTGTCTGTTTACCTCACCAACCTACCTCCCCAGACATACCTACTTCCTCTACCTCACTTCCCACTCTCACCTGAAAAAAAAAACAAAACAAAATGGGAAATCTGTACCAACAAAAAAATTACGCCCCATACATAGCTGCCCATTTTGCACACATGTCCATTGGACATGTAAACTGATAATTATAATTGGAAGTACAACATACTTTGTTGTCCCCACCCCTCTCTCAGGGGTGGAAGGTTTCAAATATCACTCCAAATTTATTGCATATGCACAGCTGTTGCTGGTAAAGAAATGGGCAGCTATGTACCTTCCCTACACCCGTCCTGCACATCCCAAGCTTGTTTACCTACTGTCTGTCCCTCTTTATGCCCCCTTTTTCACCACTTTCCTGTCTCCCCATTTTCTTTTCTTTCAAAGAAATTAGTGTGGGGGTTAGTGGGAGTAAACGATTTCAAGCAGTAGTAAGCAGGTTTAAGCAAGTGTGCGCATATGTGCGCTTAGCTAAGCATCGCTAAGTGTCACGCAAACCCACGAAAACCCACTTACAACTGCTTAAAAGTGCCTTAGTCACTCTATGGCAGGGCCCTTGTTCTGCTGAGCAGCAAAAAAAAAAAAAACTCTGCCAGTCTAGAATCCCAGACCATTGACAGAATAGACTGCATGAATTACCACTAAGCCACAGCAGATATACAAATAACTTGGTTCTGAAATAAATATATCATGCATTACAATGAGGGAATGTAAATGGAAATTAGGAATGGTATAACACAAATCCTGTTCTGTGGGTCTTTACCATCAGTTATTGTGGAATTGCATGACATGACTGTGCAAGGAGAACCAACCATCCCAGCAGGGAATAATGTTACAGTAGCACCTTACAAACACCACACAGTATCAGACCAGGATAAATACTTGCCACAGGAATATAGTGCAATAACCACATTTGTATGGCAGTTAATTGTGTAAGTCAGAAATAAAGTACATAATCCCATGTATCCTGTGTTAGCATTTGGAGGGGTGAGTACATGTCTACAATGAGAAGTGTGTACTGGAAGCAGCAACATTCAGGTTTGAGTACAATATGCATATAACTGGCTACAACCCTAGCTTCAGATAAGAGACATATACCAAGCTTCAGACTGACACAATGGTGTCCAGAGCAAACAAGCATGGGCCCACCTTGGAAAGCTAAAAGGGCTACGCCTACTTAACCTAGCATTTTATAGCAGTGGACTGCAATCATAGTGAGTTATGCAATCACCACACAGCAGGCTGCATGCAATTACTGAATGGTGGGCAGCAATTGGTGCAGAGGCTGTCACACGCACAAGTGCAGATACCTAGAAAAGCAGGCTGTACCTGCAGTCCACACATGCAATTCTATCATTGCAGGTGCTGGGAGATAGAGAGAGAGACAGAGAGAGGGACACGGACACAGACAGAGACAGAGACACAACAGAGAGAGAAACTTAGACATAAACTGAAATAGAGGGGGAAAACCCAAAACAAACAACCAAAAAAAAATAATAATAATAACCTACAAAACCGTAACACAAGGAGCAGGGAAATACAAAGGTAAGGTATGTAACTCACATATATGTGCTGGCATGTAGTAGATGTACTGAAGAGTACTCTACACACTGCAAATCATCCATGTGTGGCAGCAGTACGTATCTATCTGTATCTGCACATGTGCATAGGGCAAAGGACATACTGCAACTGTTAGTGAAGGGTGGATAGATATCTGTCATTGAAGGTTGATATGTGCGTATATCTATGTAGATCGTAGTGTTTGGCCTAGAAAACAGCATGCAGTGCTGATATATGTCATGTGGTGGTTAAATGCTGTGGGACTGATTTGTCAGATCTGCTGTGTTACAGCCAGTGAGGCCTGCTAATGCTACATGGGCTGAGGACACCCACATGCATTCTGCACAACACTGTGCAATATAATCACATAACTATACATCCCTCAACTGTCGCATAAGTGATATCCCCACCATGAAAGGTGGACTGTACATGTGCCTATATGTACATCCATGTGTACAGCAATGGATGTGTACATGTATGTGTATAGATATGCATATATATATATATAATAGGTCTACCTGACAACGTCGAAAGCTTAGAATGCCGACAATGAGAACACCGATGCCAGAAGATCGAAAACTGAGAAGACCGATGGATGAAAACCCCGACGCTGAGAACACCGACATGGGAAAAGGCTGTGTAAGTATGCGGTAGTGATGGATGTTAGGGTGCGAGTAAGGTAAGTGTGCAATATTGACGGTCTCTAGGGATAGGGGTGGGTTAAGTGAGTTAGGGTTAGGGTGCGGGTTAGGTAAGTGTGCGATAGTGATAGTCTTTGGGTTAGGGGCGGGTTAAGTGAGTTAGGGTTAGGGTTAGGTGAGTGTGCGATAGTGACAGTCTTTGGGTTAGGGGTGGGTTAAGTGAGTTAGGGTTAGGGCGTGGGTTAGGTAAGTGTGCGATAGTGATAGTCTTTGGGTTAGGCGTGGGTTAAGTGAGTTAGGGTTAGGGCGCGGGTTAGGTGAGTGTGCGATAGTGACGAACCTTAGGGTTAGGGTTTGGGTTAAGGTTGTAGATAGTTGTGTATGTGAGGTTTAGTGTGGGTTTGTAAGGATTTTGGTGTGCTTGTGTTGTGTGTGTGCTTTATGGACAGGGGATTTGTTTTGTTTGTTGATTGTCGGGATTATGGTGTGTCGGGCATGTGAGGTTTCGTGTTTGTGAATTGTCGGTTATGTGGTGTCGGTGATTTCATTGTTGGTGTTGTGGTGTGTCTGTGTTGTCTGGTAGATTCATATATAATATATATATATATATATATATATATATATATATATATATATATATATATATATAGAGAGAGAGAGAGAGATAGCCATAAAGAGAGAGAGGGAGAGACAGAGAGACACGGGGTCATATGTACTGCAACAGATGTGTGGTGACCAAGGCATGGGCTATAGACAAGTGTTGATACTGCAGTGCCATTCCTCCTTTCCAAAACACTGTACCCATTAACTACCACATAGGTAGAGATCTACCCAACACCGAAGGTGTGATAAGGGAACATGGGACACAGGTGGACAGTAGCCTCTGCTTTGATGAAGACAGTGCCACACTACACCTGTAATCAGTCTGTGTGTTATGTGTCATGATAACAGGTGTATCATCTATAGAAATATAGGGCCGTATTCCCCTCTACTCATCACAATGCCCTGTGTGGTATGTATCTCACATGACAACTACACCAGGTGAAAAGGCCACAGACATACCTCACAAAGGGTAATACTGGCCACAAACAGATGCCCTATGCAGACTGACTCACAAAACCACATCTACACTGTATTGCATACTGGCCACA
The DNA here is from genome assembly GCF_019279795.1 of Protopterus annectens. Taxonomy (NCBI): domain Eukaryota; kingdom Metazoa; phylum Chordata; order Ceratodontiformes; family Protopteridae; genus Protopterus; species Protopterus annectens. The sequence goes on along the minus strand of NC_056725.1, from coordinate 121,791,604 downwards.
CAGAGGTGACCTCTGCCGGACATACTGAGGTATGTCACACCCATAGCTGGGTGACAACCACCATGGCAACATATCACAATCCTTCCAGGATACACACTCTAGGGCCCTAAACCTTGTCAGCTCACCAAACAGCACATGCTGGAGGGATAGGTTCCCATCTCAGAGATATGCCATACACTGGAATAGACCACCTAGCAATCGCAAACAAGGCTCCTCATTAGCAGTTGTCATAAATACCCCTGATGATTGTTTGGGAGATTGGTAATACACCCCAGGAAACACCTCTGTGGTTCTGGTTGGCAGGGGCAAGTGAAATCAAAGTACATGTGTGTCAAAGGCCAAGGTAGCATATGGCTAGGCTGCCATAGGCCATAGGGCCAACAGCATATTACCTACCTATGACACTATGCACTCACACATGTACTCAATGCAATACCTGCTATGTGAGGTTGAATAAGTGTAACGCTGAATGTGTGCAAGTCTGTAAAGGTGTGATAGCTTAGTGTGAAGTTGTATCTGACATGGTAGTGTCTATCCTAGCTGTGAGGACAGCAAATGATGTGTAATGTACTGTTAGGCAGACATAGTAGTATGGCATATGATGTGACGTAGTTCCTTGTTGACGAATGTGGTGTCTCATTGTAGGATAAAGCAATACATGTATGCTTAGTGAGTGGTACTGTTGATGAATCCAACTCCCATATGAATTGTAGTGCTACCTGAAGCTGTAGGCCTAAACAGCACAGTATGGTGTGTGTTCACATTGCTTGGAAACACTGTCATGTGTGTTTCCTGTAGTCTGCACAGAGGACAAAACTCAGGCATAAGGGTGTGTAAGTAGTGGCACACAGTACGGTATGGTACACAGGTAATGCTCATCTGTGTTGGCATACAGTGGTGTGTTGTATGTTTGCCTGATGTGTGTGCAATCATGCCTGTACAATGGCTGCAATCATATGTGTGTTACAGGGTATACGTGTGTATCCAGCAACATATATACTCTGTTACAGCAGTATGCCACCTATAGTAACAACTGTACACATCTGTTAGGCAGGGCTATGGCATCAATGACTAGGGTGGTTGACTGGTACTACTGTACCTGTACTTTACATCCATTGCAATGGATGACATCTTTTTTTGTGCATTGGTGTGATATACATCCCTGTCTTGTGGTTGTGCAATGTGTCACAAGCAGTGTGTCGGGTACTGTTGTATAGTGGTGTGATATATAGAGTGTGCCAGGCACTGTTAGTTAGTTGTGGCCTGAGAACCAATAAGTGGTATTGAACGTGTGTAACCTCTGACAGACAATAGGATGGTATATATGTCAGTAAAGTGATATCTGTGGTTAAAGGTGTAGTGTGCCACAGGACTTGCTCACACATATTGTTCATATCTTTTTCAGCCAGATGGCCCACCAACGCAATCCATCGTACACAGCAGATGAGGAAGAGGTGATACTACAAAGCCTATTGCAGCAGTACACGATGCTGTTCTCTAGAAGCAGCCAGCACCAGCAGGAGTGGACTAAACTGTGGCAGAAACTTGTTTGTTGGGTAAATGACATAGACATGCATAACCGGACATATGAGCAGGTACGCCATCACTGCAGTGATTTAATTAGACATGTCCGGCAGTGTGCGTCTGATATCCAAAGACAACAGCTTGCCACAGGTGGTGGGGTGGCCATTCATCCCCCCTCACCAGAGTGGAGGAGCTGCTCCTAAGCATGGTGGCTCCTGGACAACAGCAACATCAACCTCTGACATGTGTTGTCATGGAGGCTGGAGCCACCCAGCACGTCCACCTGGAGCAAGCCGGTAACATGCCCTATCTGTAGATGGCAGTTAACTGTATTTTAGATTATGTCTATGTGAGATGTGTACTGTGTGTTTAACAGTTCTGCTGCCTAGTGTTGTGCAATACTGATATTTTGAATAATATCTCTACACCTGTGACTGCTGACTGTTGTTATACTGCAGTTTAGCATACCCACTGTAGCAATGCCACAGTTGTAGCCACTGACGAACTTTCTCATATTCTCGTAGGTCCCTCTGGTGTGACAGCAGGGCAGCCGATCCATGCTGGTAAGTGTGTTATAACTGCAATGTTGGTAATGAAATATGCATGTCATAGGTGAGGTGTAGGCCATGTACACGTAACACACCTACGCATAATGCATGCCGTGCATGTTTGCTGCAAGACGTTGCACAGCTCAGTAATGTCAGTAGCTGCCTCACTGACATGCAATACACAGAGCATAAGACACAGTTGTGGCAACCCCATACTGCACATTGGATAGGTATAGTAGCAACACCTGTACACAACATAACACGTTTATCATACGCAGTACACAAAGACATGCTACATATGGCATAACCACACACCCACTGTATGGTCACTCCTCAGTATCCCACATGTCATCCACACACACACATGATGTACCTCAGGGGTAGAGGCCTATAATGGGGCTGTGCAACACTCTTCAACACATAACACAGTCATGTTAGACAATGCTCCCTATTGGGCACCTCATACACCCATGTACAAAGTGGCTGTGTAATAGTGAACGTAGCCACGGCACTGCAGTTCAGGTACAGCATGCTAGGCAGTGGTCTGTCACACAGTAGTAGCTGTGAGTGACCACAAGATACATGATGATGATGATGATGGCACATGGTAGTACACCAAATCCAGTTATAGTGACCACAGTACTACACATAGCAATCTTTGCTTTGCACCTCATTGTTGTGTGTATGCAAACATATGCACCTATACACAATATGCATAGCATGTTGTCTGTGTGCTTACATATGCCAGTATACACAATATGCACAGCTGTCGCCAACTGTACAAAGAGTCACATATATGTCCTGGAATACAATTGGGTGTATAGGTCACATGACACAAATTGGATATCTGTGGTGTTTAATGTTGCAGTCATGTAGCATGCCATGTCATGGCTGGCACCGACATATCTGCAATATGTCCCACACTCACCATAACCACTGTACAATGGCCATGTCGAGCATTGGGATTCCTTCACGTCTACATGCACCACTCATCCCATGTCTCTACATTGCATGCATTTGCTACACCTGTGCCCACTATTATTTGCTATGGACACAGACACTGTAAGCAGACATGGCAATCTATGTGTCACACAGATAACACATGCAGCCATGGTATGTATACCATTGAGTGATGGTGCACAGGACATTGCAGAGCAGATAATACTTGCACAGCAATGTTGTGTCTATGTACACATTGTGTTCCAGGGTGTAGACAATCACTGAACAACTACACACATGCATCACAGCCATGTATAATGTCATTAAATAGGGCCATCTACACTTGCGCTGCATGGTCTTGAGCAACACATATTCTTCATGCTGACACGTGTGAGGTGACTGTTTGCCTTGTGATACTGTCACCCACCTTCACCCACTATTGTGTATGTGTTGGATTGCTGGTGTGTATGTGTGTATGTGCTGTGATGAGCAGTGTATTTGTGTTCATGTGTGCATGTGTGCATGTGTGCATGTGTTCATGTGTGCATGTGTGCATGTGTTCATGTGTGCATGTGTGCATGTGTGCATGTGAGCATGTGTGCTAACCTCATGTACAGATTGTAAAGTGTGTTTTCTGTCTTCCTTCCACAGTTGCTAAGTTAGGGGTGTCTGAATGCAGCAGGGAACCTGATGTCACTGCCACTAATAGTGGAGATGATGAGACATGTATTGTGGCACAGGAAGGTCTGTCAGGGTCTGTCGTTGGTCCACCAATCGACAGTACACAGCGTTCAACCCCATCTATGCGCACACTCATACTGCCAATACATCCCTCATCACCAATGGCCTTAGCTGAGGGACAGCATACTGTCGGCATTGACCAGGAGAGTGTGGTACCCATGGCACGTGCATCCCCTCACAGCAGCCATAGCCAAATTACCGGAATGGTACCACATAGGCAGATGTCCAGGGGTTCTTGGGGGAGCACCACTGGTCGTATTGCCCCTGGCAGATGTGCCCCCAGAGGTATTACAACCTCCAGTATGTTCCAGGCTGTAATGCAGGCACAGGCACATATGGAACTGTACACCCGACAGGGACTAAGGGCGCAGAGGGCCCATTACACTGTTATCAATGACAGCATCCATGACCTTGCAGTTGCCATCTGGAATTACGCAGAGGACATTGATAGCCGTTGGAGGGAGACATTAGATGTCCTCCACAATGTGTTAGCCATGAGCCAGGACCATGTGGGACAGATGGGAAGCTGACGCGGATGCATGCCAGCAACAGCATCAGTTGGCAGTTGTCACGGATGGACCATGGATCACAGCCGCTCCCATAGTGGCAGTACCAGCCCCAGCAATGCTGGGGCTGGCCTGTCCATTGACCATCCAACTAGACCACATGCACGTGGCACTGGCCAGTCCCAACAGGGACATGGGTTCAGTCATCATACCTCTACCTGTGATGATAGCACCCAGTCAGGGTTGGCACCCGAAACTGCAGGTAGCACCCCTGCCAGGCACAGGTACCATGTCCGTGGCCCAAGACAGTGATCTGTACAGTCTGTGGCTGTCCCACAACCGCCCGTATATGGCAGCCACATGGTGGAGTTGTGTGCATGCAGACACACACACATTAACCAAACAACTAGGGCTCACACATACACACACACATTACATCAGCATTGGCCCATGCTGTAGTGTTGTCCCTCACACACACACACACACACACACACACACACACACACACACACACACACACACACACATGTCGATTGGATGGGTCAATGTTGGGCTCTGGCAAACCAACAATACACCCTGTGCATATGATGACACCTGTGCCACCTCCTGTCATCTGTAACATTGATGCAGGAATAGGCTAACATGGTTCTGATACACAGGGTGACATTATAGCAATGTAGCAATAGTAGCAAGTTGCCAACAGGAAAGTGTACTCATATCCTTGTAGGTATATCTGAGCAGGCATTATGCATCACAGTTTTGATAGTCATTGTAGCATTGTTTACACCAGTGTTAGGTCTGAGTATGTATTGTCCACCCATGTGCCACTTGGCTGAAGTGTACAGTGTTGCCAGCATGTGTTAGTGAGTGGACTGTACATGTGTGATGTGTGCATCACAAATTAGCAGGTGTACATCTGTGAACATAGTGTGTGCGCACTGTCTGCATGTACATGCATAGTGGACACATGGGATGTGCGACATACCTTGTTGTACACATTGTTAACATCTCATGGTATCTTTCAATGGCCAGTATGCATTCTACTACAGATATGTACTAACATGGGTACACATGTGTGTATGACATGGGTTGACACTATGCTGTGGGTGATACTTTTGATATCTGTCAATGATCTGCAGGCTGGTAGTATACACCACCTCAACAGCATGACTATAACTAATCATTAGATGATGTCCTGACAAATGACACACAGTTGTAGGGAACTCAGTAAAAGCTGGATCCTTCCGGTACTATACTATAACAGTAACCAGTGGTATTGACTGCCACACGTTCCTGGGACCACACCCTGGATGCGACACATATCCTACACAAGGGTATCATACAGACAGATACCTGTTGTCCAATACATGCTGTATAGTCATAAGCCGACTATGGCATAGTCATCCACATTTACTAGACATACTATCCCAACAGAACCACATAGGTTGTAGCCCTCAACATGTATGTTGGGTACCAATGTGTACAGACAGACACGTGTTATGTCATCTGTCCCTTGGCATCCACATATCCATAGGTATTGTGGGGTCCATCGGTGTTTCACATAACACATTAGGGGCCTGCATGCATATCCACAGGGTTGTTGTACACCTATAATGACTGTCCATTACTGCCAGTCATTGTTGTGTATGAACATGTCTGACATATACCCTAGGCAATTACCCTCACTCACAGTACTCTACAGTAAGTGTCATGGGTGTGTGTGGCACAGATGACCTTGGCCACGGATCACTACAGTGGCCGGGCTTGTCGCATACATACATATGTGACCTATGATCTGAAAAGCAGCAGCACAATCTGTCGAAGGAAACAAATGTATTCATGTAGTATGCAGGCTTCATACCTATGTACTGACTGAGGTCACATGTACACATATTTATTTGCCACGCAGATACCCGATGTGTGCAATGCACATACTGTTTTAATCATATGTCATACCATAGTAAAAGCAAAACCCACAGTACATTGACCGCCTGTGGCACACACACACAGTGTTTGCAGGATTCAAGCCCCTACCTAACTATGTTAAGAAGCATTTGCAGGATTCAAACCCCTACCTATGTTATGATACTAGAAAAATATGCATTAACACAGCGCGCTATATGCTTTACTGGGTGTTTTTTGTTCTCCTGATATATTTGTAGGATGCTGACATCATCAGACATTCCAAAGAGGGCTATGCCTCTTTTAATGTGTTTTCCCAGTCTCCAAAAAGGCTACTCCTCTCAAAGGAAATCACACACATACACCCCACACACTGTCAGCGCTTGCAGGATTTAAACCCCTACTTAACTATGTTATGATACTAGAAAGATACGCATTACCACGGCGCACTACATGCTTTATGAGGTGTTTTTTGTTCTCCTTGAATATTTGTAGGATGCTGGCATCATCAGACATTCCAAAGAGGGATGTACCTCTTTTTGTTTTCCCAGTCTCCAAAAAGGCTATGCCTCTCTAAGGAAACCACACACATACACACTGTCAGCGCTTGCAGGATTCAAACCCCGACCTAGGGCATGTAGGGTTGCCACCTTTCCAAATGCCCAAAGTGGGACATTTGTGCTACAAACATCAGATTTTGCAGGGCAAAACATACCCACTGTCAGTACAAAGGACAGAACTTCAGTTTTTTGCCTGAAAAAAAAGTTTATTCTTGTAGCATTTTAGTTCCTTATTCTGTTTCTTATAACATTTAGGTGTTTCAGATACAGAATAACTGTTTTATGCAACTATTACATAAAATATAGAAAATAACTTTGTCCTCAAATCTCAGGACATTTGCCATTTTTTCACATTTTTTGCAGGACACAACTGCCCAAAGAGGGACTGTCCCTCGCCAAGTGGGACAGGTGGTAACCCTAAGGGCATGTGATGATATTAGATAGACATGCATTAACACGGCGTGCTGTATGCTTTACTCGGTGGTTTCTGTTCTCCTTGAATATTTGTAGGATGCTGACATCATCAGACATTCCAAAGAGGGATGTACCTCTTTTAATGTGTTTTCCCAGTCTCCAAAAATGCTTCTCCTCTCAAAAGAAATCACACACATACACACACGCCCGTACCTCTTTTAATGTGTTTTCCCAGTCTCCAAAAAGGCTACTCCTCTCAAAGGAAATCACACACAAACCCAACCCCTGTACCTCTTTTAATGTGTTTTCCCAGTCTCCAAAAAGGCTACTCCTCTCAAAGGAAATCACACACATACACAACCCCCCCTTGTACCTCTTTTAATGTGTTTTCCCAGTCTCCAAAAGGCTACTCCTCTCAAAGGAAATCACACACATACACGCAGAGCGCCAACGAAAAGCTTTGGTGTTTGGCTTAAATAAAATCTTGTTTTACTTCAACGTGCCTGCTCCTTTTTGTACTTGGACTATTGAAACCATTGATTCTGTGGACATAGTGGATATCGCCAGTGTTTCCTGTATTAGTGGTGGTTATTTTAGTTTGTCTTCTTTGTTTTCGAAGCCTGTCTGACAGGATGTCGGCATTGTCAGTAAGGTACAGTTGGCCCAGACTCAGGACATATATGAGTGTACATTACTATTTATGACATAGCTGAAGGACATGTCATGATTCTCAGTCTGGACTCCTTCTCAGCTACTCTTTACAAAACACCAACAAACCTGAGCACTAATCCTGGTTATACTCTTTTACACACTTAACACCCTACTGATCCTTTGTGATCAGGCTACAGAGTATGTCATCATAATATACTGGCATGTCCAGGGGTTGGTTTCGTGTGTACTCTCCAATCCACCTAGTGAATATTGTGGTTATGACACAATGTCACAATTGCCTCATGTACACAGACAACCCTCTCCTCCTCCTAACACACTCAGATATATGTGAGAGATGCAACAATATTGACATACAGGAGGCTGAGCTCTCTCGACCCATGACTGGTATGGTCTATCAGGTGGTGAAGGTGACCACACACACCACATATCAGTCTCACATACACCGATAGTGACAGCAATCAAACCACATTATCACACATACACATACTCGGAGGCTCTACATACACTCTGCCTAAGCAGCAGAGACCTCCAAAGCAGACACACAAACAACTGCTACCCCACTACAATACCCACATATCACATAGTTCACAATGTCAGTGTGCCACACAGTCACTGCCCTTTGGGCTAAACAACACACCTGATACACTTGTAATAGGTGACAGTTAATGTCAGACACACTGACATCCCACTCACCAGGCCAAACAAGGGAATAGTCACTTTGAGCTGTCTCTCAGGTGCCAGGATCTGCCACATAATACATGCACTCAGGTCACTCCAAAGCAAGTCCAGGACTGGCTCCATCATTGTCCATGCTGGTGCGTACAACCTCAAACATTCCTCCCTGGACCACATGACATGATACATAGAGGAACTCTCTGATCATGTAGCCCAGGCCAGTATGACCCTGACCTTGTCTAGCATCTTACACTCACCAAGTATGATGTCTCAGTATACCAACAAACTGATCATGTTTAACAGTTGGCTAACATATTGGTGCTATTCAAAGGGGATACAGTGCCTGTCAGCCTGGGTTGACATGCTCGACATGCCACGTGGCTTCCCTATGGACAGCTTGCACCTGTCACCCTTGGACTTTTGAATACTGGCTAAGACACTTGCTGCCACCATACTGCCTTATTTAAGCAGGGCTCAAAAGACAGACCCACCTCCATAGACATTACAGAGTACATGACACTGAGGGTAATGCTGCTCAACACCAGATGTATTACCCTCAAATTAACCACACTCAGGAATCTCCTCAGTATGGAGAATAGCAATATCTGTGCACTACCAGACACATGGTTCAGGCTCCCACATGCACACCAGCACTACCAGGTTATATTTCGTACCATGCTTTCTGACCACATAACTCGGAATGGCCAACACAAATAGGGGGAGTATCCATATACATCACAGATACACATATCTCCGGGTTGGTAGCACTGCACAAAGCATCACAGACCATACCTATACACCTAACATTGTGCAAATCTACCTTTTGGTTTGTTGCCTGCTACAGACCACACTCACAAACTCAGCAACCACACTCGGCTTTCCGGGGAATGCTGGACAATATGATGGTCTCCCCAAAACACCATTATATTGGGTGATGTCAAATACACACACATTGACTGGGGATAGTACTCAGGCCCCAACACCCTCGCCCAACAGTTGCTACAATTTGTAAACTCATATGCTATGGCACAACCGGTCACCACACCCACAAGAGGGGACAACATATTGGACATGATCATCACCAACATGGGGACTCTATGTTCCACACCTGCAATATACCCCTCATTGGTAAGGACAGAACATACTTTATTTCACTGGACATCCATATCCCATCCCCACACCCATCCTGGGTATCTTGGTGAACTTCCCAAAAGCGAACGTCACACTTCTCCATACCATGGTGGTATCCTTCAGAGACCCTGGGTCAGTGGTAAGTATGGCTCAGAATGCTGAATCCTTCACATACACATTCTATGGACACCTAGTGGACTGCATGGATTGTGCTATCCAAAATAACACCTGGACTCACTCCTCCAATGGCAGGGAACCTGTCTGGTGGACCCCGGCCATTAATATGCTATACAAGAAAAGGAGGAAGCTACTACATGATAGAGCACAATCCCAGACAGGGAAGGCATCTGTGATCTGTACTAGCAGACAGCTACAATCACTCGTGTATTTATTACAGGCCCGCTTCTAATGGACAATTGTGCCAGACACATCGGACACTCACAAAGCCTTCTTCAGTTAATTCAGGTACCTGGCTGGACACTCACTGATATGCTGTGTGTTACTGCATACTGACTGAACATACCCTGAACCCACAGACATTGCCAACATCCTGGCAAACAGGTTCAGTGCAGATGTCTCCCCCCGCATCCCCCCTAAGGAGGTACTGTACATCCCAACAGAGTGTAACCTCTCTGACATCATGAATAAACAGGTGAGTGCTGCCCTCCCCACAGAGGACAACACAGCATCAATGGGACCAGACAGTGTCCTGGCCTGTGTCGTACATGGCCTTCATGACAGAAGTAACCCTCACATTACGTCACTGTTCGATATCAGGGTTACTGCAGGATTTGTACCCACGGAACGGCATACAGCGATTGTGGTCCAGCTCCACTGAATACTGCCTCAACAGACCACAGACAATATCGGCCTATAAGGCTAACTAGCCTGTTCTGCAAAGCTATGGAGCGTATTGTAATGGGACTCATGTACATAAACATGGGAAACCTACAGACACTGGGTCCTACATATTGCAGCATTGTTGTGGGCAGATCTTGCCTGTTGGACCTGTTTGTATTCTTTAAACAGTTACCAGGTCCATCAGTGTTGGGACGGTTGTCCACACAGCCTGCCTGGACCTTGCACAACCCTTCAACATAATACCCCACACGGCCATTATGCATAGGCCACCGGAATCAATATCGACACATATCTCACATGATGGATTGCTACCTGGATCAGGGATAGCACCCACATGCTCAGTGTTGCAGGTGCCATGTCTGACTATACACCAGTTACACATGGCATCCCACAAGGGTCAGTCCTGGGACCTCTCTTGTTCAGTATATATTTGTGTGACGTACAGGCTATCACAGGAGGGATATGGCTGCCCATGTTCGCAGATGACTGCAAACTGGGTGCCATAATCAACTCTCCAGCTAGCACATGCATACTCATACAGGGTCTCACAGAGATAGGATGACTGGTGCCTGAGCCATGGCCTATGGCTACATGTCATTAGTTGCATAGTCATCCCCTTTGAGAATGACAACATGCCCACACATTACCACATAGGTAGTAATCCATTACATACAGTAGTAGTTGTTATGGGTTTGGGGACACGACCTGTTCGTACTCTCGCCTTTGACAATCACATTGCCAAAGTGGTTAGACAGTATTTCTACATAGTCCACCATATCCCACATGGTTTCACATGTTGATCACGTGTGGTCATTGTGCCCCTATACTCATCACGACCATGCTTGGTTACTATGCCGCATTTGGGATGTACCTTACCCGACACCTGCAGCAACTGTAATGGCCACAAATGTTACTCATCAAGCAGATGTAGGGACTCACACGGATGCCCTGCACAGTTCAGATACAGTAACTCCAGCTCTACTCAGTCACTTACCACCTACATGGATGTGTTGTGTGCCTGTAGTTTAAGGCAATATCTGACCCAGAATTAATGGACATGCTCCACCTCAGGATATCCAACTCCCTTGGAGCTACACACTCCAGGGACATATACCTCAGCACAGATATTAATAGGACATGCTGGGGGGACAGATTATTATCCGAAAGGCTCCACTCACTGTGGAGTGTTGTCCCAGTTTTGCATAAGCAGAGCCACCCACTGACCACCTACAGGTGACATCTTGAGAAGTGGATGCGTGATCGTATGTGTACCCATGGGATATCTTCTGGGTCCCTGCTAGACAGAGGCACAATACACTAAACGTAAATGGGCTATCTTGTGTGACCTACTATTCACGGGCACAGTGTTCTGATTTGACTGGGTTGCAGCAACCAAACACACTCTGGCTATGCCTGTACATGCCCTAGGGCAGATAGCCTAGTATCAACCTCTGAACCTATGATAATGTTCCTGATGCACAATGTTTATTGCTGATACTGTTTGCAGGATTTTATCATCTTTGCTTTCCCACTTTCTATGAACCGCTTAGGTATCTGCAGAACATATTTGATTATGACAGGGTTCCACTATATTATATACGTGTCTGTTGTCATATAAGTGTGTGCACAGGGCAGATTGCTGGATAGTGAGAGGTTCCTGGGTTAACACATGCAACTGCCTGATATGTGTGGCCCACTGCTGTACTCCAACATGACCTAAGTGTGTGAGCATGCCCAGTTCAGACTGTCAGTGTTCTGTTGCCTGACATTTGTCTCATGTATTCAAGTGTGTGAGCATGCCCAGTGTGACCTTTCAGTATGTTGCTGTCTGAGGTCCACTACATTTGTTGATGTATGTGTGCATGTCCAATATTAACATTTCTACTGTGTGTGTTGAAAGTCAGGTTCTATTCTTACTGCAGGACTCACCTTTGTGTCATAACTCGATAGGGATTATGCTGTGCCTGCAGGGTTTCCATGGAATACTTTGTATAGACTTATCAACATTTCTTCATAGAGGTAAACCACTGCAATACTGTCATGGTTTAGTGGTTCAGTACTATGACTATAATCCACTGTATCCTGGGTTCAAGGCCCATCACCGCTTATATTTTCATACTGAACAGACCAGGCTGCTTAAGGGCCAGTAGAGCAACTATGAGCATGCTGGCTTTTGTTCAGCTATTCCCTACGTAGGCCCAGCTTGTCCAACATTGCTCAATATTAACCATCATTGCTGGATGTTGGCCAATATTACTCAACATTGACCACATTTGTACTAGTTGGTGTGTGTGATTTTGTTTACATATACTACATGGTGGTAAATGCTGTTTAGCACTGCTTTATATTGCTTAACACATGTCAATCATGCCTCAGGTGTTGATGCAGGGCTGCCTATGTCACATACTACACTCCCTATACATGTTTGAAAGGAGGTAGTGTCAACGTAGGCATCCCTTTTACTAAATGTGCAGTTCAGATAGGGGTATCATTTCCAGAGTTCCTACTGAGCCAGTGCACATGCTATGTGTTGCCTCTTGGCCAAGGTCAAAGCATAATGGGCACGCCTCCTTCTGCCTACTGGAGCAGGCTCAGGTTGTTCCTCCTCCGAGTCACGCTCTGCCTGTGATGGCCTTGGCAATGGTGGGGGGCTGTTTGGCCTGGGCCTATGCTGGTCCTGCTGCAGCTGTTTTTGCAGGATCATATTATGTAGCATAGCACATACCATGACAATTTGGGTACATTTTTTTGGGCTTTACGGTGCTTGTCCGGACTGCTTTTGTGCATTTTACTGGTTTCCATTTGTTTGCTTTAACAGTATGTCTTCTGGCAGCCCTGACAGCCCGACTAGCCCACGATTATTCGCATCCAACAACGTAACTGTGGATGAAAGTAATAATCTTACCAGTTTAATCCGTGCATTAAACAAAAGAATGGATTCTTTTGTCAGCAAACTTGACACTTTGGACCAGCGTGTCAATTTTACCACACAACAAGTCGCCGGATCACACCATCTACACCCAGCCTTACCTGCTAGAGGATTACAAAGAGGAGTGACGGGAACTCCTTCTGACACTAATTCTTTGCTGAACCTGGATTCCATACCTCCAGGTCAACCTGTCCGTAACGAGGACATTATTGAACCACCAAATGGTGTTCATTCCTTAAGGGACATCCTAACTGGTAGTCCTTCAACATCAAGTAACGGAGTTTCTTTACCAATGCCACCAGGGCTTATTGGTGTTCCGAACTTTGGGATTTGGATTCAAAACACAGACAACTTGAGGTTTGGTACACCTCTGGAACAACCGGCTATGGGGCTATCTAACTCTACGGTGAGTGAGAACACAATAACAGACAGTCTAAAAGACTTTGATAATAAACTATTGAAGCTGAAAAAACTTCAATTAGAGACAGTTTATTTTCAACAATGTATCTCAGAGAAAATCATTCCAAAAGGCTTGCGGTCCTCTTTTAACCCTACTGGAATTTTTAAAAATAATGTTTTTTGTGCTGACTTAAGGACATTGTTTGACAAACAAGGAATTGAGCTTATGGAATTGATCTCTAAACATTATAGCACACATATTACAAGATTAATTGAAGAAGTCAACCAACTGGACAGTTCCTTAAAACAAAACTTGCACTTTGATAGATATAAATACGATTACTCTCGTATTTTTTCCAGCATTGACAGTTTAGTGTATAAGTTAAAAGTGAACAAAAATAATAAATAATAAATAATAAAATAATAAAATAATAAAAAACTGGCAAGGGATAGGTTGAGCTATTCTAATGGAACAGCTTATCCTAAACTAATGGCTTCAACTAATAATCAAGGTGACAGTACTATTACAGAAACTGGGAATGAAAACAATGAGCCAAATCTAAGTGGAGGTGATGACTGGGATGAAACAGGAACGAACTTTAACTCAGGTGCACCTCCACGTGGCAACTATGTGAAAGTGCACAACACCAGGAGTGGGCAACAACACAACCAACAAAGGTATGAAAATCAGGGAAGGCATTTTTTAGGGAACCCGAAACAGCGCCCTTACTACAACAAGAACTGGTCCAGACGATAGTAACAGGTGACTCTACTCCCAATTCAACGCCTATCACTAACAACAACATGTTAGGTGACTTAAGTATCTTAACGAATGAAAAAGGCGACTTTAAAATCTATAATTTTTCTAGCTTTCACGTGCCTCCATCCCTGACAGAACTACTAGCATTCGGGAACACTTTTGTTCCTACAACTAAATGTAACCTTGTTAAGACATTGATTGACTTGAAACGCTTTGTCAGGAAACTGAATTTGCATGTAATGTTTAACAATGATGTTACTAACATGAATACTAATTTGAAATTAGCTAGTACTTATAACCCCCCACTACACAACATTTTAACACTTTTTGAAAAAACTTGTGAATTGGACCTCAGACAAATGGTCACTTTTTCACATACTAAAAACGACCGGTTAGACTATAACATCACAGAAGAACAACTACAAGGCTTGGAAAACTTATGTAAAGCACCGGTCAGTGTAGTAAAACCTGACAAAGGAGGTGGGCTTGTAATCTTTGACAACTTTGTATATATTAGTAAAATGGAAACTGTCCTCGATAGTCCAGCTCATCGTCACTGAATGAGATGAACATGTCAATTTCTAGGACTAGGGTTTTTTTAAGGGACCTATTTATTAGTGGGTGCATTGATATTGACACCTACAATTACATTGACATCACAATGCCTAGGACACCAGTAATTTTTGGTATACCAAAAATTCATAAAAACTTGGTTAATCCACCAATCCGGGCATTGATTGATAGCAGAGTCTCTTTTACATACCCCAGTGCCCAACTTGTAGAAATTATCCTGAGCAAATATATTAAGAAAATATCACACATTTGCAAGGACTCGTGGTCATTTTTAAAAAAGATAAGTGAAATTGATTACAGCGACTCACTGAACTTCCTTACTATTGACGTCATAGATCTATACACGTCTATACCTCACCTGGAGGCTATTGAATGGATTTCACGAATGTTAGATCATTTGGGAGCACCCAAAAATGAAATTGATTTAGTATCCCAACTTTTAGACATCATACTTACGTCCAACTTCTTCATCTTTAATGGGAAATATTATCTCCAGAAACAAGGCGTAGCTATGGGGTCCCCATGTGGTGCTACAGTAGCTAACCTATTTATGGCCTACTGGGAGGTTGACAACATTCTTAAGGACGTTAACACAACGAACCGCATCAAGTTCTACACAAGATACCTGGATGATATTTTCATCCTTTTGATGGCGATGAGACACTAGCAAATGAATTTGTTTCTTCTATTAATAACACAACTGACTTTTTAAAATTCACATCTAAATTCTCAGAGCTAAGCATTGACTACCTTGATGTTCACTTGTATAAAGAAGTTAACAATTGTGAATATTCTTCAAAGATATACAGAAAACCAACCTACTGCAACTCCTTTTTACATTACAACAGCTGCCACCCATTCAAGCAAAAGAAGGCTATTATAAAGGGACAGCTAATTCGAGCAGCTAGGATGTGCAGTAATGAGATACTATTCCAAGAAGAATGTAAAACCTTGGAAGTAATGTTCACCAACAGAGGATACCCAAATACTTTATTTGAAGAAATACTGGATGAGATCAATAATAAAAGAAGGGAAGGTCAATTTCTACCCTTACTCCCACACAAAATTTTCAGTGGACATGAGGAAGACTTAGAGGCTAATCCGAGGGTTGGGGAGAACATACCCTTTCTTAGGGCAACCTCCAACACTGAGATAACAGGGACCTCGTTTGTAAATAGTTTCATCACAAATTACAGTATTGGCTCGAGGAATATTCAAATTATACTTTATAAAAATTGGTATTACATAACAAATAATGAGGAACTCATGGACAAGTTAGGCACAAAACCTCTGATAGCATATAGGAGAGGCAATAATTTGAAAACTTTGCTAGAAAGAAGTAAACAGACGGAGCTAATGACTAGAACAAAAGGCTGTTTTCAGTGCGGGGCATGTAACTATTGCCATCTTGTGAAGGCTTCCAATTCCTTTGTAATACGCAACAAAAAGTACCACATTACGCATAAGCTTAATTGTGATTCTAGATCCATAGTTTATTTAGCTAAGTGTAACTGCTGTGAAGCATTTTACATAGGCAAGTCTGACCGGAGACTACAGGACAGGTTGTACCAACATGATTATGCTATAAGGAAACTGAAAAAAGAAAACGCTTTAGCTAAACACGTAATGAAACATCAAGGACATAGCTTTCATTTTATTGCAATTGACCAGGTCAAGAAAACAGAAAGAGGGGGTCCAGTGCCTCTCTTTTTGGAGAATAAGGAGCTAGAATGGCAAATATTACTAGACTCATTTTCGTACCCAGGTTTGAATGAACATTGCAATATAGCTTGTGTCCTGAAAATGAGGAGCTATAAAAGATAACTCCTTTACCTTTGTCTTACTTCACTTTTCACTTCATTTTATTTTACTTTAATAGTAATTTGTAGTAACATATACTTTTCACTACTTTCAAGACTTACACTCAGCAAGGCTTCCAACTACAGTTGCAGGTAGTGATTTCACTAGACCTTTTTTACAAACACTTTTCTATAAACATTTTTATATGCTGACCTGTAATGCATTGTTTTTAGACTGCTTTTATTGTGTAAACATTCTTACACACTTTCATGCTTTTAATGCACATTTGCTTGGTGTATGAACGTAACAAACTGCTGATGCATCAATGTTTCATGGTTTCCAACTGTTTTAAAAGTATGAAATTACACACTTTTGAGAATGCTCCTAAACAGAGCTTTCATTCCCTGAATTTACTTTTGCAAGAAATGCTGCTAACACGCCTTCATTGTGATTGCATTACTAATTAAGGCGTGGGTGTGTTGTATAAAAACCTGACTCTGACACTGCATTCTACTTTTGACTCTGATGAAGCTGTAGTTTTAACCACAGCGAAAACGCTTGTTTTAATAATAAAGTGCGTTAAGGTTCAAGTTTTTTTCCAACTTCAGTGTGGCTTTATACGTGCAAGTGGATTTCAATTTCAGTGTTGCAGCTTGTACTGCAAACAGCCTTCACAATAAGGACTTCAACATTTTTTTGGGCTTTACGGTGCTTGTCCGGACTGCTTTTGTGCATTTGGGTACATGTAGTTGGTGAGTACTGCAAGGCTCCACCAGATGTGTCCAGGCACCAGAACCATGACTTGAGCAGCCCAAACACACGCTCGATTACATTTCGTGTTTGTACGTGTGCCTCATTATGGGGTTCCTGTTCAGGTGTATGTGCATTTCTGATGGGTGTCATCAGCCACGGCTCCAGTGCATAGCCAGCATCCCCCACTAGGTGTCCATGTGGGATGTCCCCATTGGCAAATGTCTGGTACAGCTGCGTCAGATGCCAGATATGGGAATCATGTTAGCTTCCAGGGCAGCCAGCACACACATTCAGTATTATGCCCTGGGCATCACACATGACCTGGCAGATGATGGAGGGGAAGCCCTTGCAGTTGAAGTAGACCCTACCCCACTCACTGGCTGGTGCTTTGATGCATATGTGCGTGCAGTCTATTGCTCCCACTACCTCAGGGTATTCCGCTATTTGCTGGAAGAGACGCATATTGCTGGCCAATACCTCATGGGAATTGGGGAAGTATACATGATCACCGACATGTGCTGATATGGCATCCAGGAACTGGTGCAGTACCCTGGATGCTGATGCCTGTGATATCCCCATCATATCACCAGTTGGTCTCTGGAAGGTACCTGTTGCTAATATTCTTAGGCCAACACATACCTTAGTTTCCACTGGGATGGGTTCCTCTCTGTTGGTTCTGTGTGTGAGGCATGGCCTGCACAGCTCAACAATTTGCTGCAAGAGGTCTCTGTCCACTCTGTAGCGCTCCACTACCTCCAGCTCATGTAGCCCCTGGTAGGTTACCCTGGGCCTGTACACTCTTCTCCATCTCCTCACTATGGGTTGTCCAGCAGCATTTGCATTATCACCACCCTCAGCATGTTGCATATGTCACCTTATAACAGCAATGGCAGCCCATAACATTTTTTGTCTCAGTAAATCTTTTTCAGTTTTCACTTCTATTAGCTTACTGCAGTGTTGCAGTGTCTCCTGAGAGAAACATAATGGACTGTTGTTTGCAAAGTGTTAAGTGCTGGGATGGACTGGGCTAGTGTTCTGCCTGGGTAATTGCCTGATTCTGATTGTTTTCACCTGCTAGCTCTGCTAGTACTCCCTGGTAACTTCCCTACTATTTGGTGTGCTTCCTTTTTCCTTTCTGTTTCCTGAGGAGGGAGTGCCACGCACACAAGCGCAAACAAGCGCACAGCAGCTCACACGCACGCACACATGCTTACATGGACTAAAACTTGCTTATTCTTGTTAAAACGCGCGCACACTGGTGCAATCACGCTTACAACTGTTTACACAGCTTTACATATGCTTACTCAAGCTTATACGCATGCACACACGTGAACACGTGTGCACACTGTCTTACTCGGGTTTACTGGCATGCACACGCTCGCATGCATGCTCGGCAAGAAACTTTGGTGTTATCCACGGCATACACCTTCCATTTCTAGACTTTACCTAGCCTACCTGTTGACACACCTCTTTCAATAATATGTAATTGTCAGCTGACACATGACACTTTGCTCTAATGAGCTTCACTTCTTTCATACATACCCCCCTTGTGATGTCACCTATCTTCTACTCTGTTACTCCCCTTATCCTACTCCTACACCCCACTGATTGTGCTCATTTCCTATGTAAACTTGCGATTCACTATCCTAACTCTCAACTCTTAAAATCCGGAGATCGGGATAAAAAAAGTTATTTATTTCTATTTTGCATCACTTCCCATTGCCAATGGCCATACTTTTGGCCATTGGCATGCTTCCTCCTGTAAATGCATGCTTTTTTTGCAGCTGTCACGGCTCCGTTTTGCTATTTGCAGAACCGTACTCAGTTATCAACTGAGTACATTTCTGCAAATAACACTACTCCTACTCAGACAGGTTCGGGTTTCCTGGATTGCAAATTTACCTCATTTGCATAGCTTTCGCCTGCAATTGAGGTAATTTGCATATCCAAGCCCTGTCTGTGTAGGACTAGTTTGGAGAGCTCAGTTGCACATCCCTACTGGCTGTTCCTGGATCGCTCGATGAACATGTTGGCTGCATGTAGTCTTACTCTACTCTTAGACTCCGTGCAAGCCTTTGTGAATCCGGCCCTTAATCTGAGCACAAATTATGTGACTCTCTTTTTTTTTTTTTCTTTTTTTACATTTGATAAAGAACTAATATAAAGTTTATGTTATGCATTCTGTAAATTTCACCACATTACAAACTCATAAACATTGACAAAAATATGATAGAGTGATTCCAGCACTACACAGTGTTTTGATGGTACTTGCTTAGATAACTGGTTCCCTTCTACAGGCCTGGATTTGATTTTCATCATTTCATCTTGTGTGATGAATGTTATGGTAGAAATCAGCCAATCAGACCTGAGCTTCAAGGTTATACCTAACATAAGCCATTGTGTATTGAGGGCCTTAGTAGTTCACAGAAGCCAAAAGTAAATAAAAAAATAAATGTGGGTTACAATTCTTGATACAAAAATACAAAAAAAAATCCTTTGTATAGTCTAATAAGAAGACTGTCGGTCATCATTTAACAATTATACAATAAAAGAGGGCAAAAATAATAAAGCTCCAGGTATAGATGGCTTAAGTCATATCACATTATACTACACCAACTTGCTCCACACAAAATACTCCCAATCACTCTCATTCCCACTAGGCATTTTTTACATCACCCACACTACTTCTCCATCCACATATAGTGCAACCCTATAATTCCTATTCAGACTCCCCACTTAGAACCAACTTAAAGTTTATGACCATGACTATCACACAACTAAGTCTAGTCTGTCTTCTCATAATTCTTTGCAACACCACAAGTTATCACTCTAGCAATATCCCTAAACTTAGTAGCACAGCACTACATTATGCACTGTCATATACAGACACCACACATTATAATAATATCTGCCCACAATTGTTCAAGAACTACATAACGGGCCAATTCAGGACTAAACACATATGCTCTCATTCCTACTCCAAAAAAAAACACAATACTTTCTCACACTCCTCACCAAGCTCCAACATCTGTATCACCATTTTAACAGCAGGCTCACCACAAGTGGGGATATCCACACCAACCGATGCCCAAATCCATCCTGTCCAACACAAACTGCTCCAACACAAATGTCAAAACATAACACCCCCACTTTCTTCTTCCCTGGGCAAATCAACAACAGCAGCAAAACCAACCATCTTTTAATGCTAAATATTAATATTAGAAGGATAAAAATAAAATACCTGAACTCCAGGCCACAATGGCACACTACTCCCCAGACATAGTTGCTTTAACAGAAACCTGGCTAAATAAAAACATAGCTAACTCAGAAGTTCTCCCTACTGGTTACAATATCATTAGACAAGACAGACCACTTTGTAAAGGGGGCGGAACTGCCTTACTGTACAAGTCTAACTTAACTGTCCATCAATTACCAAACTCCTACCCCTCCCCCAATAATTGGGACATACTTATCTCACAACTTCAACTTCACCCTAAAAAGGTCATCACCATAATTGTGATCTATATTCCACCTGGTAATACACCTAGCCTTGAAGACTTCTTATCCAGGTGTTCTTCCACATACTCACAAGAAACCCTTATTCTGGGGGACTTCAATCTAGATTGATTCACATGTATATCAAAACCACCAAGCAATCTAATAATTCTCCATGGCTACCAGCAGCTAGTCTAAATTCCAACTAGATGTGATAAAAAATCTAAAAGGGAATCCATCCTTGACTGGGTCCTAACTAACAACCCTACATTGTACCCTCACACAGGCAGTCTCCCAGACACCTTAAGTAACCACAACATAATATACTTTATACATAGTAGAACAAGCATATGGAAAACCACTAACTATATATCCACTATAAACACAAAAACATTGTCTCCTGAGGTCCTCAACACTTTAGTCTGTAACTGTGACTGGACCCCCCTAAAAACCCTCCCACTTGACCAGGCTATAGCATATTTCAACAAAACATTTCTACAACACCTAGACACTGTTGCTCCATTGCGCAAAATCAAGGTTAGAACCTCTACAAACCCCTGGCTCAGTAAAGAAACCAAACAAATCCTCAAGTTCAGAGACACTGCCTGGCTTTACTATCAAAAAAACAAAGAAACATAAAGCCTAACTAAGTACCAAGAACTGTGCAACCGTGCAAAAGAATGCATTAGGCTGGACAAACAATCCTACTACACAACATTACAAACTAAATACCAACACAACCCCCAAAAATTTTGGAAAAATGTGAACCAGCTACTAAAATCCACCCAAAAGGCTACCCCCAAACCAACCACCCCTGACACTAAAGTTCCCATCGAAACACAATTCAGCTCCCACTTTGTGAACTCAATTCTATCCTTAGTATCACAGGACAGTTCCTTCCTCACTATCCCCCCCCCCAACACAAATAACACTAATACAAGCTTTACCCTCAAAACAGTTTCCACCACTTCAACCAAAAGCATGCTCTCCAAACTAAAAACCTCATCAACAGCAGCCGACCTACTCCCCAGCTATTTCTTGAAACTCACAGCAGATGCTATTGCTATCCCAGTCTCCACTCTCATAAACAGATCAATTGTTGAAAACTATGTGCCCAAACTCTGGAAAATATCCTATGTTACACCCATACATAAAGGTGGGACCTCCACTGAACTTAATAACTACAGACCCATTGCTTTACTCTCCCCCCTGGCCAAAATCCTAGAAAAATGCATCCATACCCAGATGCTAAACTACCTCCTAGACTGCAACATCCTGTCACCTACACAGCATGGTTTCAGACCTGCCCATAGTACCACTACAGCTCTCCTCTGCTTCACAGACACAGTAAACCGTCTCAAAAATGAAGGCCTGCAAGTGTCAACTCTTTTTTTGGATATGTCCAAAGCATTTGACACAGTCTCACACCAAATCCTGCTAAACAAACTAAACCAATATCATCTATCTAATTCCACTCTTACCTGGTTCCAAAGCTACTTAACTGACAGGTACCAAGCTGTGAAATGGGAAAATTCTCTCTCTCCTCAGCTGCCCATTACTATAGGAGTCCCACAGGGTTCTATTTTAGGACCACTACTATTCACAGTCTTCACAAATGACCTCCAATACCTCCACACAGCATGCATCTATCATTCAGTATGCAGATGACACTACCTTAATCAGTGCTGCACAAAATATTCCCACCCTCCTGCAAACAACTCAACTAGCATTCTTTGATGTTGAAAACTACCTTACCAAAGCCCAACTTATCCTCAATCCAAAGAAAACTCATCTTATGATTATAACCAGTTCTAACAAAAAAAATGACAACAGTCAATTCACAGTCAATTCACTATCTACTCCACAAATGCTAGTCCAATCACTCCAGTGGCACAGGCTAAGCTATTGGGAATAACCAAAGACTCCCACCTAAAATTTGATAGTCATCTCAACTTAATTATTAAAAAAGTACATGCCAAACTGGGATCACTCTACCGTATCAAACCATTTCTTACCAACAACACAAGATCAGCCATTGCTCGCTCCCAACTTCTATCCACCCTACTCTATGCATCTCCCATTATGACTAACCTCAACAAAACTGAACTAAGCAAAATGGAAGCCTGCTATAACAGAATTGCTCGCTTTGCTGCAAATTGCTCATACAGAACTCATCAGTGTACTGCTTTGAGACAGCTCCACTAGCTTGAACTGCCCAACCTCCTAACTTACAATCAGCTCTGCCTCTGTCATTTTATCTATTACCTCCCCAATAAGTGTCCTGCCCTCAAAACCTAGTACAACATCACTCAACCAAAAGGTCTCTTAGATCATCAAGCAAACTACTACTAGAAGTCACCAACAGGTACAATAGCTTTGGAGACACACTACAGAGTAGTTCAGTGGCTAAAAAATGGAACTCTCTCCCCACTAGCATACAAAACACAAGCCTCCTTTAAAAACCTCATTAGGCAACATCTCAAGCAAAGTTGGCAGTGACATGATTGCTCCCCAGGCTAGTGAAAGTGGATAAGGTACACATACTAAACCTAGAGCACTTGATAATAGTTTTCCCTCTTACTCACAAACACTGGCTAATCTATAATGTATGTACTGTACCTGTGTACTATGTGTGTATTCTACCTATGTTCCAAATTTCAGCTGTACACCTCAAATCTATTAATTATCTTTATTTTTAAATTACCTTTATTTTTAAATTAATTTTTTTTTGTTTGTTCTCTCCACTGTAACTGTTGATGTGCCGCATACCACTGTAAAAACATGTCTTTTGTAATTTGTGTGTATACTGATCATGTCTAACTAAATGTATCTGTAATTTTTCTTTGTGAATTTCTTCTCCCCGGGCCTCTGCTGAAAAAGGGCCTTTTTCGGCTCAGTCCGAAACCCCCAGTTAACAAATGTAAAATAAATAAATAAATAATAAAATAAATATTTGGTAGGTGGGGAAAAGATAATAAGAGAAAAATCACTGGGTCTTAAAAATGTGCAACCAAACTTTAAATTACAGAAAATAGGTAAAATCAACTAATGTGGTTTATCTGGCTACATCTTCATCATGTAAGACCACAAGGTCCTTAGCTGAAAGTATACAGTAACATCATCTAGCTATAAAAAAGAAAAGTTTAGTTAATGCCCTGGATAAATATAGTACTGATTGTGGTAATGTTAACAAGTTTGAATTTTTAGTTATCGAACAAGTTAAACTTGACTACAGGTGAGGGTGGTTAAATCCTGTATGACAATGTAGGGGACTTGCCTAGCATATAAATTTGAACACAATGGAAGATTTGTAGGATTAAATGGATATCTAACCATTAAGTGCAAATTAAAAAGAAGGAGTTGAATTTTACTAGGAAAGTTTCTAATAGCTATATTTAAGCGTAGATATAATTGGTTGCCAGACAGATCATGTGATGTGATTATGTATTTAGAGAGTCTACTGTTGTTATGCATTGTTTCTAAAGAAGTCTTTTATATTATATATGAAGAGGTAAAATTCAGCACATTGGTGGCTCATTTTGCATAATTTTATTTATTATAGAAAATTAGTCAGACTGACAAAAACCTAGATAACTGGGGGGGGGGTTGCATCAGGAAGGGCATCCGTCGTAAAACCTCTGCCAAATTACTTTCATATTTCCATACCGGATTGGTCGAGGCCCGGGTTAATAATGATCGCCAACAGTACTGTTAGCCAAAAGGGTGCTGGTGGAAATTGGGCTACTGTTGGCCGAAGGAGAAGAGGAGGGGGAAGGCATACCCAAAGGCAGGAAGAGAGGAGGAAGGTTAGGAGTGTAGTAGTGAGGGTATGAACTTTGAATGTTGGCAGTATGACTGGGATAGGGAGAGAGCTAGCTGATATGATGGAGAGAAGGAAGGTTGATATATTGTGCATGCAAGAGACCAGATGGAAGGGAAGTAAGGCCAGGTGTATAGGAGGCGGGTCCAAATTGTTCTATCATGGTGTGGATGGCAGGAGAAATGGGGTAGGTGTTATCCTAAAGGAACAGTATGCCAAGAGTGTTTTGGAGGTGAAGAGAGTGTCTGATAGAGTGATGTTTATGAAGCTTGAAATTGATGGTGTAATGATGAATGTTGTTAGTGCATATGCTCCACAAGTTGGGTGTGCGATTGATGAGAAAGAAAAATTTTGGAGTGAGTTGGATGAAGTGGTGGTGAGTTTACCCAAGGGTGAGAGACTAGTGATTGGAGTGGACCTCAATGGGCATGTTGGTGAAGTGAACAGAGGGGATGAGGAAGTGATAGGCAGGTATGGTGTTAAGGAGAGGAATGCAGAAGATCAGATGATTGTGGATTTTGTGAAAAGGATGGACATGGCTGTGGTGAATACATATTTTAAGAAGAGGGAGGAGCATAGGGTGACTTACAAGAGTGGAGGAAGATGCACACAGGTGGATTATATCCTATGTAGGAGGGCTAGTCTGAAGGAGATTGGAGACTGTAAAGTGGTGACAGGGGAAAGTGTAGTTAAGCAGCATATAATGGTGGTCTGTAGGATTAAGTTGGTGATCAAGAAGAGGAGGAGGAGTGTGAAAGCAGTACCAAGGATTAAATGGTGGAAGTTAAAAAAGGGTGATTGTGAGGTGGAGTTCAGGGAACAGTTAAGACAGGCACTGGGAGACAGTGAAGAGTTACCGAATAGTTGGGTAACTACTAGTAAGGGAGACTGCTAGAAAGGTGCTTAGTGTGACATCTGGACAGAGGAAGAAGGACAAGGAGACATGGTGGTGGAATGAGGAAGTACAGGAGAGTATACAGAGGAAGAGGCTGGCGAAGAAGAAGTGGGATTGTCAAAGAGATGAAGGAAGTAGACATGAGTATAAGGAGATGAGACGCATGGCAAAGAGAGAGGTGGCGAAGGCTAAGGATAAGGCATATGGAGAGTTGTATGAGAGATTGGACAATAAAGAGGGAGAAAAGGACCTGTACTGATTGGCTAGTCAGAGGGACAGAGCTGAGAAAGATGTGCAGCAGGTAAGGGTGATAAGGGATAGTGAGGGAAACGTACTCACAAGTGAGGAGAGTGTGTTGAGTAGATGGAAAGAGTACTTTGAAGGGCTGATGAATGAAGAGAATGAGAGAGAAAGCAGGTTGGATGATGTGGGGATAGTGAATCAGGAAGTGAAACAGATTATCAAGGAGGAAGTAAGGACAGCTATGAAAAGGATGAAGAATGGAAAGGCTGTTGGCCCAGATGACATACCAGTGGAAGCATGGAGGTGCTTAGGTGAAATGGCAGTGGAATTTTTTAACCAGATTGTTTAATGAAATTTTGGAAAGTCAGAGGATGCCTGAGGAGTGGAGAAAAAGTGTTTTGGTACCTATCTTTAAGAATAAGGGTGATGTGCAGAGCTGCAGTAACTACAGAGGCATACAATTGATCAGTCACAGCTTGAAGTTATGGGAAAGAGTAATGTATGCTAGGTTAAGAAGAGAGGTGATGATTAGTGATCAGAAGTATGGTTTCATGCCAGGAAAGAGCACTACAGATGCAATATTTGCTCTGAGAGTGTTTATTTATTTTATTTTTTATTTATTTTATTTTACATTTGTTGACCGGGCTAGTCCAACTGGATAATTTCCATTTTCAGTGGAGGCCCGGGGAGAAAAGCTCCAAGATAAAACAAGGTTATAAAAATTAAACATTTACAATAATTACTTGTGTTACAGACATTGAGCAACAATGCTTACATCTTAGTCTAGGTCAAGTAATAAAAAGACATAGTACTATCCACATATTGAGAGAGAGAGTAATTCTTTACAGTACAATTATGTGAGGATGGGATATTACATATTTTAAACTGTATATACATAGTTGTAAAGGACATTTGTGTTTTTTTTTTTTTTTTTTTATTTAGCAGTACAGTCATTGGGTCCTTTGATATCCCAGAGAAAGATTGCAATTTAGAATTCTGGGAATATGATAGTGGAAAGAGAAAAGTAGATTAGTCTGGATTTGTACAGGAACAGAGCCAAAAGTTGTTCAGATGTAAAAGAAGTTGTTTTTTGAAAAGATGAAAGGAGGCTAGAGAGGTGATGTGTGAGGGGAGGTTATTCCATATTTTGCCTACTGAGTTGGAGAAAAGGCAGTTACCTGCTGAACTTGTAATTCTAGTTGTGTTGACCTGTAGCTTTTCGGCAGAGCGCAGCTGTTTCAAGTTATTATAGGGGATCAGGAGGTTATTAAGAGCAGGTGTCTTTAATGGTTGATATAGAATGTTATGTGTTATTAAGAGTTGTTGATATATAAGCTTGTTAGGAAGTTCTAACCAGTGTAAGTGTTTTAAGTTAAGACAGTGGTGAGTTCTATACTGGGATGCTGTGGCAAAACCCGCAAAAAACAAAGGCCCGGGGGGGGCAGGTTTTTCCCAACCACGGCCCCGCCCCCAAACCCTTTTTTTTTGGGGTTTTTTTTTTTTTTAAAAAAAAAAAAATTGGGGACTAAAACTTGCTTATTCTTGTTAAAACGCCACAAGACACTGGTGCAATCACGCTTACAACTGTTTACACAGCTTTACATATGCTTACTCCAAGCTTATATCAAAGCACACACACACGCGGAACACGCGTGTGCACACTGTTCTTACTCGGGTTTACTGGCATGCACACGCCAAGATGTAGATGCTCGGCAAAGAAACTTTGGTGTTATCCACGGCATACACCTTCCATTTCTTGACTTTACCTAGCCTACCTGTTGACACACCTCTTTCAATAATATGTAATTGTCAGCTAACACATGACACTTTGCTCTAATGAGCTTCACTTCTTTCATACATACCCCCCCTTGTGATGTCACCTATCTTCTACTCTGTTACTCCCCTTATCCTACTCCTACACCCCACTGATTGTGCTCATTTCCTATGTAAACTTTACATGCGATTCACTATCCTAACTCTAACTCTTAAAATCCGGAGATCGGGATAAAAAAAGTTATTTATTTCTATTTTGCATTACTTCCCATTGCCAATGGCCATACTTTTGGCCATTGGCATGCTTCCTCCTGTAAATGCGTGCTTTTTTTGCAGCTGTCACGGTTCGCTTATTATTTTAGCAGAACCGTACTCAGTTATCAACTGAGTACATTTCTTTTCGTGCAAATAACACTACTCCTACTCAGACAGGTTCGGGTTTCCTGGATTGCAAATTTACCTAATTTGCATAGCTTTCGCCTGCAATTGAGGTAATTTGCATATCCAAGCCCTGTCTGTGTAGGACTAGTTTGGAGAGCTCAGTTGCACATCCCTACTGGCTGTTCCTGGATCGCTCGGTGAACATGTTGGCTGCATATAGTCTTACTCTACTCTTAGACTCCGTGCAAGCCTTTGTGAATCCGCCCTAATCTGGAGTTAAGCACAAATTATGTGACTCTCTTTTTTTTTTTTTTCTTTTTTTACTTTAGATAAAGAACTAATATAAAGTTTATGTTATGCATTCTGTAAATTTCACCACATTACAAACTCATAAACATTGACAAAAATATGATAGAGTGATTCAGCACTACTGGACAGTGTTTTGATGGTACTTGCTTAGATAACTGGTTCCCTTCTACAGGCCTGGATTTGATTTTCATCATTTCATCTTGTGTGATGAATGTTATGGTAGAAATCAGCCAATCAGACCTGAGCTTCAAGGTTATACCTAACATAAGCCATTTGTGTATTGAGGGCCTTAGTATTCAGAGTTCACAGAAGCCAAAAGTAAATAAATAAATAAATGTGGGTTATGCAATTCTTGATAAAAAATACAAAAAAAAAATCCTTTGTATAGTCTAATAAGAAGACTGTCGGTCATCATTTAACAATTATACAATAAAAGAGGGCAAAAATAATAAAGCTCCAGGTATAGATGGCTTAAGTCATATCACATTATACTACACCAACTTGCTCCACACAAAATACTCCCAATCACTTTCATTCCCACTAGGCATTTTTTACATCACCCACACTACTTCTCCATCCACATATAGTGCAACCATATAATTCCTATTCAGACTCCCCACTTAGAACCAACTTAAAGTTTATAACCATGACTATCACACAACTAAGTCTAGTCTGTCTTCTCATAATTCTTTGCAACACCACAAGTTATCACTCTAGCAATATCCCTAAACTTAGTAGCACAGCACTACATTATGCACTGTCATATACAGACACCACACATTATAATAATATCTGCCCACAATTGTTCAAGAACTACATAACGGGCCAATTCAGAACTAAACACATATGCTCTCATTCCTACTCCAAAAAAAAACACAATACTTTCTCACACTCCTCACCAAGCTCCAACATCTGTATCACCATTTTAACAGCAGGCTCACCACAAGTGGGGATATCCACACCAACCATGCCCAAATCCATCCTGTCCAACACAAACTGCTCCAACACAAATGTCAAAACATAACACCCCACTTTCTTCTTCCTGGGCAAATCAACAACAGCAGCAAAACCAACCATCTTGTAATGCTAAATATTAATATTAGAAGGATAAAAATAAAATACCTGAACTCCAGGCCACAATGGCACACTACTCCCCAGACATAGTTGCTTTAACAGTAACCTGGCTAAATAAAACATAGCTAACTCAGAAGTTCTCCCTACTGGTTACAATATCATTAGACAAGACAGACCACTTTGTAAAGCGGAACTGCCTTACTGTACAAGTCTAACTTAACTGTCCATCAATTACCAAACTCCTACCCTACCCCAATAATTGGGACATACTTATCTCACAACTTCAACTTCACCCTAAAAAGGTCATCACCATAATTGTGATCTATATTCCACCTGGTAATACACCTAGCCTTGAAGACTTCTTATCCAGGTGTTCTTCCACATACTCACAAGAAACCCTTATTCTGGGGGACTTCAATCTAGATTGATTCACATGTATATCAAAACCACCAAGCAATCTAATAATTCTCCATGGCTACCAGCAGCTAGTCTAAATTCCAACTAGATGTGATAAAAAAATCTAAAAGGGAATCCATCCTTGACTGGGTCCTAACTAACAACCCTACATTGTACCCTCACACAGGCAGTCTCCCAGACACCTTAAGTAACCACAACATAATATACTTTATACATAGTAGAACAAGCATATGGAAAACCACTAACTATATATCCACTATAAACACAAAAACATTGTCTCCTGAGGTCCTCAACACTTTAGTCTGTAACTGTGACTGGACCCCCCTAAAAACCCTCCCACTTGACCAGGCTGTAGCATATTTCAACAAAACATTTCTACAACACTTAGACACTGTTGCTCCATTGCGCAAAATCAAGGTTAGAACCTCTACAAACCCCTGGCTCAGTAAAGAAACCAAACAAATCCTCAAGTTCAGAGACACTGCCTGGCTTTACTATCAAAAAAACAAAGAAACATAAAGCCTAACTAAGTACCAAGAACTGTGCAACCGTGCAAAAGAATGCATTAGGCTGGACAAACAATCCTACTACACAACATTACAAACTAAATACCAACACAACCCCCAAAAATTTTGGAAAAATGTGAACCAGCTACTAAAATCCACCCAAAAGGCTACCCCCAAACCAACCACCCCTGACACTAAAGTTCCCATCGAAACACAATTCAACTCCCACTTTGTGAACTCAATTCTATCCTTAGTATCACAGGGCAGTTCCTTCCTCACTATCCCCCCCAACACAAATAACACTAATACAAGCTTTACCCTCAAAACAGTTTCCACCACTTCAATCAAAAGCATGCTCTCCAAACTAAAAACCTCATCAACAGCAGCCGACCTACTCCCCAGCTATTTCTTGAAACTAACAGAAGATGCTATTGCTATCCCAATCTCCACTCTCATAAACAGATCAGTTGTTGAAAACTATGTGCCCAAACTCTGGAAAATATCCTATGTTACACCCATACATAAAGGTGGGACCTCAACTGAACTTAATAACTACAGACCCATTGCTTTACTCTCCCCCCTGGCCAAAATCCTAGAAAAATGCATCCATACCCAGATGCTAAACTATCTCCTAGACAGCAACATCCTGTCACCTACTCAGCATGGTTTCAGACCTGCCCATAGTACCACTACAGCCCTCCTCTGCTTCACAGACACAGTAAACTGTCTCAAAAATGAAGGCCTACAGGTGTCAACTCTTTTTTTGGATATGTCCAAAGCATTTCACACAGTCTCTCACCAAATCCTGCTAAACAAACTAAACCAATATCATCTATCAAATTCCACTCTTAACTGGTTCCAAAACTACTTAACTGACAGGTACCAAGCTGTGAAATGGGAAAATTCTCTCTCTCCTCAGCTGCCCATAACTATAGGAGTCCCACAGGGTTCTATTTTAGGACCACTACTGTTCACAGTCTTCACAAATGACCTCCAATACCTCCACACAGCATGCATCTATCATTCAGTATGCAGATGACACTACCTTAATCAGTGCTGCACAAAATATTCCCACCCTCCTGCAAACAACTCAACTAGCATTCTTTGATGTTGAAAACTACATTACCAAAGCCCAACTTATCCTCAATCCAAAGAAAACTCATCTTATGATTATAACCAGTTCTAACAAAAAAAAAAATGACAACAGTCAATTCACTATCTACTCCACAAATGCTAGTCCAATCACTCCAGTGGCACAGGCTAAGCTATTGGGAATAACCAAAGACTCCCACCTAAAATTTGATAGTCATCTCAACTTAATTATTAAAAAAGTACATGCCAAACTGGGATCACTCTACCGTATCAAACCATTTCTTACCAACAACACAAGATCAGCCATTGCTCGCTCCCAACTTCTATCCACCCTACTCTATGCATCTCCCATTATGACTAACCTCAACAAAACTGAACTAAGCAAAATGGAAGCCTGCTATAACAGAATTGCTCGCTTTGCTGCAAATTGCTCATACAGAACTCATCAGTGTACTGCTTTGAGACAGCTCCACTAGCTTGAACTGCCCAACCTCCTAACTTACAATCAGCTCTGCCTCTGTCATTTTATCTATTACCTCCCCAATAAGTGTCCTGCCCTCAAAACCTAGTACAACATCACTCAACCAAAAGGCCTCTTAGATCATCAAGCAAACTACTACTAGAAGTCACCAACAGGTACAATAGCTTTGGAGACACACTACAGAGTAGTTCAGTGGCTAAAAAATGGAACTCTCTCCCCACTAGCATACAAAACACATCATCCAAAGCCTCCTTTAAAAACCTCATTAGGCAACATCTCAAGCAAAGTTGGCAGTGACATGATTGCTCCCCAGGCTAGTGAAAGTGGATAAGGTACACATACTAAACCTAGAGCACTTGATAATAGTTTTCCCTCTTACTCACAAACACTGGCTAATCTACAATGTATGTACTGTACCTGTGTACTATGTGTGTATTCTACCTATGTTCCAAATTTCAGCTCTACACCTCAAATCTATTAATTATCTTTATTTTTAAATTACCTTTATTTTTAAATTAATTTTTTTTTGTTTGTTCTCTCCACTGTAACTGTTGATGTGCCGCATACCACTGTAAAAACATGTCTTTTGTAATTTGTGTGTATACTGATCATGTCTAACTAAATGTATCTGTAATTTTTCTTTGTGAATTTCTTCTCCCCGGGCCTCTGCTGAAAAAGGGCCTTTTTCAGCTCAGTCCGAAACCCCCGGTTAACAAATGTAAAATAAATAAATAAATAATAAAATAAATATTTGGTAGGTGGGGAAAAGATAATAAGAGAAAAATCACTGGGTCTTAAAAATGTGCAACCAAACTTTAAATTACAGAAAATAGGTAAAATCAACTAATGTGGTTTAGCTGGCTACATCTTCATCATGTAAGACCACAAGGTCCTTAGCTGAAAGTATACAGTAACATCATCTAGCTATAAAAAAGAAAAGTTTAGTTAATGCCCTGGATAAATATAGTACTGATTGTGGTAATGTTAACAAGTTTGAATTTTTGGTTATCGAACAAGTTAAACTTGACTACAGGTGAGGGTGGTTAAATCCTGTATGACAATGTAGGGGACTTGCCTAGCATATAAATTTGAACACAATGGAAGATTTGTAGGATTAAATGGATATCTAACCATTAAGTGCAAATTAAAAAGAAGGAGTTGAATTTTACTAGGAAAGTTTCTAATAGCTATATTTAAGCGTAGATATAATTGGTTGCTCGACAGATCATGTGATGTGATTATGTATTTAGAGAGTCTACTGTTGTTATGCATTGTTTCTAAAGAAGTCTTTTATATTATATATGAAGAGGTAAAATTCAGCACATTGGTGGCTCATTTTGCATAATTTTATTTATTATAGAAAATTAGTCAGACTGACAAAAACCTAGATAACTGGGGGGGGGGGGGTTGCATCAGGAAGGGCATCCGTCGTAAAACCTCTGCCAAATTACTTTCATATTTCCATACCGGATTGGTCGAGGCCCGGGTTAATAATGATCGCCAACAGCACTGTCAGCCAAAAGGGTGCTGGTGGAAATTGGGCTACTGTTGGCCGAAGGAGAAGAGGAGGGGGAAGGCATACCCAAAGGCAGGAAGACAGGAGGAAGGTTAGGAGTGTAGTAGTGAGGGTAGGAACTTTGAATGTTGGCAGTATGACTGGTATAGGAAGAGAGCTAGCTGATATGATGGAGAGAAGGAAGGTTGATATATTGTGCGTGCAAGAGACCAGATGGAAGGGACGTAAGGCCAGGTGTATAGGAGGCGGGTTCAAATTGTTCTATCATGGTGTGGATGGCAGGAGAAATGGGGTAGGTGTTATCCTAAAGGAACAGTATGCCAAGAGTGTTTTGGAGGTGAAGAGAGTGTCTGATAGAGTGATGTTTATGAAGCTTGAAATTGATGGTGTAATGATGAATGCTGTTAGTGCATATGCTCCACAAGTTGGGTGTGCGATTGATGAGAAAGAAAAATTTTGGAGTGAGTTGGATGAAGTGGTGGTGAGTTTACCCAAGGGTGAGAGACTAGTGATTGGAGTGGACCTCAATGGGCATGTTGGTGAAGTGAACAGAGGGATGAGGAAGTGATAGGCAGGTATGGTGTTAAGGAGAGGAATGCAGAAGATCAGATGATTGTGGATTTTGTGAAAAGGATGGATATGGCTGTGGTGAATACATATTTTAAGAAGAGGGAGGAGCATAGGGTGACTTACAAGAGTGGAGGAAGATGCACACAGGTGGATTATATCCTATGTAGGAGGGCTAGTCTGAAGGAGATTGGAGACTGTAAAGTGGTGACAGGGGAAAGTGTAGTTAAGCAGCATAGAATGGTGGTCTGTAGGATTAAGTTGGTGATCAAGAAGAGGAGGAGGAGTGTGAAAGCAGTGCCAAGGATTAAATGGTGGAAGTTAAAAAAGGGTGATTGTGAGGTGGAGTTCAGGGAACAGTTAAGACAGGCACTGGGAGACAGTGAAGAGTTACCGAATAGCTGGGTAACTACTAGTAAGGGAGACTGCTAGAAAGGTGCTTAGTGTGACATCTGGACAGAGGAAGAAGGACAAGGAGACATGGTGGTGGAATGAGGAAGTACAGGAGAGTATACAGAGGAAGAGGCTGGCGAAGAAGAAGTGGGATTGTCAAAGAGATGAAGAAAGTAGACATGAGTATAAGGAGATGAGACACATGGCAAAGAGAGAGGTGGCGAAGGCTAAGGATAAGGCATATGGAGAGTTGTATGAGAGATTGGACAATAAAGAGGGAGAAAAGGACCTGTACTGATTGGCTAGTCAGAGGGACAGAGCTGAGAAAGATGTGCAGCAGGTAAGGGTGATAAGGGATAGTGAGAGAAACGTACTCACAAGTGAGGAGAGTGTGTTGAGTAGATGGAAATAGTACTTTGAAGGGCTGATGAATGAAGAGAATGAGAGAGAAAGAAGGTTGGATGATGTGGGGATAGTGAATCAGGAAGTGAAACAGATTATCAAGGAGGAAGTAAGGACAGCTATGAAGAGGATGAAGAATGGAAAGGCTGTTGGCCCAGATGACATACCAGTGGAAGCATGGAGGTGCTTAGGTGAAATGGCAGTGGAATTTTTAACCAGATTGTTTAATGAAATTTTGGAAAGTCAGAGGATGCCTGAGGAGTGGAGAAAAAGTGTTTTGGTACCTATCTTTAAGAATAAGGGTGATGTGCAGAGCTGCAGTAACTACAGAGGCATAAAATTGATCAGTCACAGCTTGAAGTTATGGGAAAGAGTAATGGATGCTAGGTTAAGAAGAGAGGTGATGATTAGTGATCAGAAGTATGGTTTCATGCCAGGAAAAAGCACTACAGATGCAATATTTGCTCTGAGAGTGTTGTTGGAGAAATACAGAGAAGGTCAGAAGGTGTTGCATTGTGTCTTTGTGGACTTAGAAAAAGCATATGACAGGGCGCTTAAACAGGAGTTGTGGTATTGTATGAGGAAGTTAGGAGTGGCAGAGAAGTATGTAAAAGTGGTACAGGATATGTACGAGGGTAGTGTGACACTGGTGAGGACTGCAGTGGGAGTGACAGATACGTTTAAGGTGGAGGTGGAATTACATCAAGGATCAGCTCTGAGCCCTTTCTTATTTGCAGTGGTGATGGACAGGTTGACAGATGAGATCAGACAGGAGGCCCCATGGACTATGATGTTTGCAGATGACATTGTGATATGTAGTGAGAGTAGGGACCAAGTTGAGGAGACCCTGGAGAGGTGGAGATATGCTTTAGAGAGGAGAGGAATGAAGGTCAGCAGGGCTAAAACAGAATATATGTGTGTAAATGTGAGGGAGGGTAGAGGAATGGTGAGGATGCAGGGAGTAGAGGTGGTAAAGGTGGATGAGTTTATGTACTTGGGATCAACAGTTCAGAGTAATGGTTTGTGTGGAAAAGAGGTGAAGAAGAGAGTACAGGCAGGGTGGAATGGGTAGAGAAGAGTGTCAGGAGTGATTTGTGACAGACGGGTACCAGTGAGAGTGAAAGGGAAGGTCTACAAGAGGGTAGTGAGACCAGCTATGTTATATGGGTTGGAGACTGTGGCACTGATGAAAAGCTAGGATTCAGAGCTGGATGTGGCAGAGTTAAAGATGTTAAGATTTGCACTGGGTGTGACTAGGATGGACAGGATTAGGAATCAGTATATTAGAGGGTCAGCTCAGGTTGGACAGTTTGGAGACAAAGCAATAGAGGTGAGATTGCGTTGGTTTGGACATGTGCTGAGGAGGGATGCTGGGTATATTGGGAAAAGGATGCTAAGGATGGAGCTGCTAGGTAAGAGGAAAAGAGGAAGGCCTAAGATAAGGTTTATGGATGTGGTGAGAGAGGACATGCAGGCGGTTGGTGTGAAAGAGCATGATGCAGAGGACAGGAAGAAATGGAAACAGGTGATCCACTGTGGCGACCCCTAACAGGAACAGCCAAAAGAAGATGATGAGTCAGACTGACAAAAAGATTTTTAAATTCATGGACAACTCCTGCAATCTACAGAAGATTGGGATCCTAGAAATTCACAAAGGCCTCATTTCTAGCATTTTCCATTAACACCAGGGTGTATTAAATTATGCTGCACACAAAGACACACATACATTTGCTCATCAAAATTCAGAAATGTTGAGTAATAAAAATGCACCTAGAAATAATTGTGATGATAAGTATCCTCAGTCTTTAGTTTGCATTTATCATCACCTGATTTTTCAAAATTCTCATTTTTTAAAATAGTGAGAAATGTTCCAGTGCAGCCTAGAGGCTCTTATCAGACAAAATACTCAGTTTTACCATTTCCAGTCAAATGCACAAATTACTGGCAAACTCAACCTTTCAGCTTCTCTTACAGCCTTCATGGAACACGTTACTGTTTAATTAAGAAACTACTTCCTAATAGAAAATGTTGTGAGTCAGTAGAGAGAAACCTCTGCTGGCTACAAAATCCCTTTAGTCCACACCTACTTTGTTTGCCGTGCCTGTGACTACCAGCCAACTGCAATCCTGTCTATCAGTAGTGCTACCACAGTTATAAACTCAGTAGATACTGTTAGCCTCCTTCTAACTGTACTCAGACATTTTAGTTGTTAAAGCTTTAATCTGCATTTTTAACAAACTTTGAAAAGCAAAGCTGCCTTCTTGGAAGCTTAGCTAGAGATGTGTAAACCAAATTTAGTGAAAATATGAGTAAATGTTCTCACAAATTTCCAAACAGCTGCAGAATGTCTGGAAAAGCAAAAAAAAAAAAAAGAAATAAAGGAATCTTGAAAAAAAAAAAAAAAAAAACAAGAAGAAGAACAGAGCTATAGTAAAGAGTGGAGGAGTGGCTTGACTACAGATTTTATGTACTATTCCACTTCCTGTATAATGGATGTTGATAAGGCCTACGTCAGTCATCTACTACTCACATTAAAAAATAACAATAATGTATGCCTATGTGCAAAGCTGAATTTCCGCATAGTAGAAAAATATGCCCTTTTCTTACAGATGGGAGGGTTGCCGAATGGTTAAGGTGTTTGCCTTGCAAACACAAGGTGCAGGGTTTGAGTCTCACAAGAGATAATTGGCTGAGCTTAAAATGGCTCAAAAGGGCAGTTAGCTTAGTACTAATCTATGAATCGATGTGGCCTACATGCAAAAGATACAACAAGTGGAGTTATATGTGCAATAATTGCATTCCAGCACTGACTTAACAGTACAACTGTAAAGCTTTGCATTAGGATTCTCTACCCAATTACCTCTGCATCTAACCTGAATATTTTGCAATTCTCACAAAAATGTTTTATGTACTACAGTGCAAAGATATTCTACATGCCCATGCTCTTGTCCTTTTAATCATGGCTTTCATTCACTTTTACAGAGACCAATACCAACTCATTAAAAATACAGAGCATCAGGTATTGCCTGAAGGAAAATAGCAATGTCGTACTAGTACCTTGAAGAACAATAGCTTCCTGCTGGAGTGATTTTCAGAGAAGATGGGCATGCAATAACCAGCCTGGCGTTTTCATAACTGCAGTGGTAGTGTGCTCCTAGCACCTGTTATACGAAGCAGTCATGAGCGAAGACTAAATGCTTTGTATTTTGACATTCTGCTTCCTGTGAATAACTCATCCAATAATCTTGACTTTAGACATTCCATTTTGTAAAAAAATAAGAACAGTTGGTGAGGCAGGTGTCATGCCTGCCTTTTCCAGTGCAACTCTCTAATACTAACTGTGTTAAATTACCTAGACTTTAATAAGCTTTCCTTGATGCATATGTAAGGAACCTCTGTAATGCTGTTTGTATCTTAATGTTGTGGATGCAGTATGTTTACTTTAAAATTGTATATTATCTGATCTGGCTTTTCTTCTGTGTAATTGATCTCTTAATATTAACACAGTGTTTACACCAGAAGCTTGAAGGCTCACAGTTATTTGCATTGGCTTGGTGTTACCAGAGGTCCAATAGTGGCTATTATTTCCAGTAAAGAGACAAAATAAATATGTATTTTTTAAAGAAATATAGTGAACTCTTTTAAATAAACATAAATATCCTTTTGTAGTTCATTACATGTTTATCTATACTATAAAAAGAATCACTCATTTAACTACATATAATATGCATCATTAATAATTTACACAACTTTCTCTGTTTCTTTCTCTGGGGTCTTCACATATGATGTGGGTGCAACCTCCTTATCCAGATCTAACTTCCGAACTTTCCATAAAGTGTAATTTACTCCTCCCCCTGCTGGCTGCCGATAAGCTGCATGATCTGCCATTCATGTCCCAATGGACAGTGTCTGCCAACCAGAAAGTGGTGAAGAGGCTGACTTATTATTTTTCATTTTAGTTTCTTGGGTATGCATCTTTATTATTTTTTGAATTAGTCTTTAAATGTCCTTGTGATGGATGACTAAATTTTTAATGAGACAACAAAATAAGGAAAGGGAAGTGAAAAGGGAGAGAAAGGGAGAATAAAACTTGGTGAAAAGATGAACATGGATGAGGAACTACCATCTGGCATGTTCAATGTGGCTTCATTATTACTCAACAAAATTTCAAGGTTTTCACACCAAGTAAATTAGGAATCATGTTGACTCACCAAAGGTGCTTTCGGTGACAGTAAAATGTCTGAAGAGTTGTCACTGAAACTAACTTCAGTGAACAAAACAAAATATTTACATTTTACAGGGTGACAAGCCCTCCTGCAACCCACCTCCATGTTGAAGGATACCCCCACACCCACATAATTTATACAAACTGTGAGGTCACATAACAATCGAGAAAAGGGCAAACTTCCCTGTCAGAGTTAGTTTCAATGAACAGAGTTCAAACATTTTATGTTTGGTGAAACTAACTTTACCAATTTGACATGTTCCTATAAATTGAAGACTACAACAAAAACTTAAGACCATATTTTAGATTTTGTATTGTCCAAATGTGGGCAAATATATTCACCAGTACAGTAGATCTTTCAGAATTAGCCACCATAACTTTAAATCACAGTATTTGGGGTATACACTGTATTATTTCACATCTTCCATAGCCAGAAATTGCAAAAGAGGTAACTATTTTCCTTCAGTGCATTGACCACCATACGCTTGCTCTGTAACAGTTTCATAGGTTTGCGCATGACTCCCTTTTATATCCTGCATTAATACACATTGACTTTAGTTCATTGAAAAAGAATTCCCTTAGAAGGATGTGTGCTGCAAATAAATAATTCTTCTTTTGTTTAAGTCAGACAACAGCATGACACATAATTAAGTGAAAAGTGACATGTGCAGTTTTATGCACCCATATCAGAAAAGCGTGTGCCTTTGGTATAAGCTCATATGTTCATAAGTTAGATAAAGTGTTCAGGTCTTACAGCTTTCAAGAAACACTATCGCAGTAATTCTTGGATCAAAACCAATACTCCAGCCCAATTATCCAAAGACTTCTTCAATTTTACTAGACTATTCACACCTCTGATATAGTCAGATAATTTATTCCATAATTGTGCCATTTTTCTGTGAATTAACAAGTTTTATTCTTTTTATTATTTAACGCTAAACATTTTAAATTATGTTGTTTATATGTCTTTAGATAAATATATATTTCCAACCAAAGACTGAAGAAAAGAGTCATTAATATTGATTAATCTCATATTGTTCCAATGCCAAGTCAATACTGTGAAATGACAATAAGTCAAAAGCTTTGGTTGAATCCAAGGAGTTTACACCTGTGCTAATTACCGTCTCCATACCCCTATTGATGTAATCATAAAAACCTGACAAATTAGTGAGTGTAGAATGATATAAATGTGAAAAATCGAAATGTAAACAAAACAGAATAAGCAGCATATTTTGGTCATAATAAGATTAAGTTATGTTGTGAACTCTCTAGTTTGCCTGGGTCTTTTGGATGTTTCTATGACATTCATCTGTGTGACCTTTTTACTTGCTTTGCTCCTTACTGGTAACTTTTGGAGTTACCCAAATGTTATGGGCGTAATGTTTTAGTGAAGGCTTAGTGTTTTTAGATAATATCCAAATTATCCACTTATGCTGTACACAATGCTGTCTGTATATGCTATGCATCTTTCTCACATTTTTTAGTGTCTGACTGATATTTTTCTGCTGCTTTAACATTCTCTAGTGCTTCCCACTGCAACAAGAGTAGCTAGTAGCCAGTAATTGTTTAATGTTTCTTTTTTTTTCAAGTTTTTAGCTTCTGGTATTTAGGCCCTGCATTTGAGCAGTTTCTGCCAAGCTGAACTGAGGTGGGCTACCAGCCACAACTCTGAGCTGAGAAACCAGACAACTTGAGGCTTCTGAGCTTCCAAAAAACTATTTTTTTTTTGCTTATTTATGCTATTTACTGCATTTTGTATTGCCTGCTGCCTACTTTTATACTGTATTTATTTACTGTGTACTAAACTACACTGTTGTACTGCAATTGTCTGCTTTACTATGGCTGTTATCAATTTTTATTCTTGTTTTCACTGTTTATAAAGCTATTTATATTAGTTTTATTATTTATGAAGTATTTACTGGTTGTTTTCACTGTTTTTAAGCTATCGGTTCTGCTTGTTCTGATTTTCCTGCCAAGCAGTGTTTAAATAACTGATCTTTTAACTGTTTAAATCATTCTTTAGCATCTCCTTGCTGATTCTCTGCTGTTTTAAACATTTTTTAGAGTCTCACTGCTACTGTTTTAGCATTTTCTAGTGTTTTCCACTGATACTAGAGTAGCTAGTAGCTGTAGCATAGTCCAGATACAGGCTTGCTGCTTCAGGAACTGTTTGTAGTGGTTTATTTGTTCTGAACATGTTTTCTAGGCCATCTTGGACTGGAAGGGGCCTATCTGCACTTTTGTGAGAGAATTTTGCTGATTGGGACTGATAAACTGAAGTTGGTCTTCGGCTTGGAATAAGCATCCTTAATGATCCGTTTGAATGTCTTGAAAATTTTTTTCAGTTTTTAGCTTCTGGTATTTAGGCCCTGCATTTGACCAGGTTTCTGCTTGTTTGCACATCGCGCAGAACTGTGAACTGCAGTGCAGTTGTGAGCCAAAGCCAGACAGTTAAATTCAACAAATTTTCCCTAAAACCCAGGCAGAAATATCCATCCACTGAGCTCCAACATGAGTAATTCTAAATGGCCAACCTTAGTGACAACGGTCTTCAACCTAGCATTATGGACAGTTGGACTATTCTTGTTTCTCCTGCCAACCTTGACTTGGGTCTCTTGAGTCAGTGTAGGAATTGCCTCATGTACACAGACAACCCTCTATTAATAACACACTATAGTACAGAATGTGAGAGATATATTTACAGCAAGAATATAGAATCCATGCTCTGTCTCACTCAAAACAATAACATGGAGAAGGTTGTCAACTCACTCACCCCGACACTACTCATACAAATACCACTACTCACACACATAGTACTCATCAAACATGTAAGTTCACATACACAGAGGTTGTTTCAAAAATCTTATTAAACATCAGAGACCTCCAAAACACAAGTCTGCTACAGCTAACACTCTCTCCACAGCACCCATGACACATAGCAACACCAGTGTCTCACCCACCAAGCCTGTAAAGCTTAATACTCAAAAACAAGTTTTCTTTTCATTGGAGATGCAATAGTGAGACACATGGACACATGGATGTCCCACTCACCAAGTTGGACAAAGAGAAAGTCACAGTTAGCTGCCTGTCCGGTGCCAGGATTCATCAAATCATGCATGCACTCCAGTCTCTCAGCAGGAAGTACTATTATGACTCTGTCATAGTTCATGTTGGTGTGATTGACTTGAGACCTACCTCACTGGACGATATGAAGAGAGACATGGTTGAGCTCTCTGTGTATGTGTCCCAGGCAGGTATGTCCTTAGCCTTGAGCAGCGTACTACCTTCACCTAGAATAATGCTACAGTATAAACAAAAAATGTTTGATTTCAATAATTTGCTCAGTTTTTAGTGTCATTCAAAGGAGATCCAGTTCCTGTCAATGGTTGACAAACCTCACTGCGTTTACAGAGATGGTTTGCACCTGGCACTTCTAGGCATTTGGCTGCTGGCAAATGCTCTTGTTTCCCCCATATGCCTTTTTAGGCAAGGTCTCAAAAACAACATTACTGACCTAAAATTAACCAATCAGAACAAAGTAAGTATCATGCTGCTAAATGTTAGGAGCATAGACCAAAAACTGCACTCCCTGAAAGTACTTCTATCACTAGAAGATGTAGATGTCTGTGCAGTCACAGAAAATGTTAGGAGCTTAGACCAAAAACTGCACTCCCTGAAAGTACTTCTATCACTAGAAGATGTAGATGTCTGTGCAGTCACAGAAACCTGGTTCTAGGCCTCAGAGTGTACCCTGGCCTTGCAAGACTACAATGCCTTCCACACATTTAGACTGCAAAATGAGCATGTGAAAACCAAAGATGCAGTGTTGCAATGTATATTAGAGATAAATTCACCTCCCATCTAGTTAGACTGGACAACTTTATAGGTTAGTAGTAGGCTAATTGCCCCTTGTGGGCCATTTTAAGCCTAGCCAATTACCCCACATGTGAATTAAACCCTGCACCTTGTGTTTGCTAGGTAAACACCTTAACCATTACGCCATCCTCCCACAAATAATGATCCTTCCGCAGTCAACCATTGACTCCATGGAGTAACTCCATTGAGTTACTCGAGGTCCAGGTTACAGTGGGCAAGATACCCATTCAAGTCATAGCCAGTTATAGATCCCCCTCCATGGTCATGATGCCCACAAAGGCTACTTGACCAAACTGGAGACAATACAAATTTTACCAAACACACAGGTTAAGGGGGATTTCAGTTATCCCACCATCAACTGGGAAACCTACGCTAGCCCTACTTCGCTAGCACAAAAGTTCCTTGACTTTGTTAATTCATATGCCCTGGAACAAATTGTCACTACACTGACAAGGAAAACAAACATTCCAGATCTGGTCCTGACCAACATGTCAAA
The DNA here is from genome assembly GCF_019279795.1 of Protopterus annectens. NCBI lineage: Eukaryota > Metazoa > Chordata > Ceratodontiformes > Protopteridae > Protopterus > Protopterus annectens. Next base: position 121,747,956 of record NC_056725.1, on the reverse strand, counting down.
CAGATGCACTTCTGCAACTGTCGGACCCTCATTAGTTTAAACTGACCACAAATTAGTTACCTTTGAGCTGACACTAACACCAGAACTCACAAAGGTTGAAATTAGGCAAAAAGACCTCACCAAGGCAAACTATACCCTCCTAGGTGAAGGCATAAATGAATTTCAAGCCCCACTCCAGCAATCTGGAAGTGGTAACTATGCAGAAGCGTACACTAAAGCCCTGTACAATCACTTGCATAAGTGTATAAACTCAGCTGTACCAGAAAGAATCAAAGCCAGAGCCCAAGTAAAAACAAGCTGCCATAGTGGACATCCAGTATCAACAAACTTTACAATAAATGCAAAAAGTTGCTGTCCAGGATAACAAAGGCAAGGCCCCAACAATGGAAAACCACCCACTTCTGCCTCAGTAAGCAAATAAGACAACTTGTCAAATCCTCCAAGGGCTTCTTTGAGGAAAAACTTAGCAAGTACAGCCAAGAATAACCATACGGCCTTTTACAGCTACATACATCAACTAAAGGGTAGAACCCAAACATGTGCAGAACTAATGGCCAACAGTATCACACACACTAACCCCACAGAGATAGCAAATCTGTTAGCGGATAGGTCTGGTGATAATTTACCTCCCTTATCCCCTCCTAACTTACAATAAACCTTCCCCCAAACTCCCCCCCACCCTACATATCTGAAGAGCAGGTCTTCACAGCCTCTATGGGAACAGACAACATCCCAGGCTATTTTCTAAACAGGCTAAAACATGAACTAGCATCACTACTATGTACCCTTTTCAATCATAGCCTAATCACAGGCTTTGTTCCTGTAAAATGAAGACCAGAAACATTTATTCCACTCCACAAAGGTGGACTAGCAACAGACCCGGGGAATTACAGAACCATAAGCCTGACCAGCCTCATCTGTAAGGCCATGGGATGTATCGTTATGGACTTCATAAATAAAGACATAGGTGACCGCCAAACCCTGGGTCCTACCCAATTCGGCTTTGCAAAGGGCAGATCCTGCCTGTTAAATCTAGTGGATTTCTTTGAAAATGTGACCAAGGCCATTGAAGAGGGCAAATCTCTGCACTCAGCATACCTCGACCTGGCAAAGGGTTTTGACACAATCCCACATTCAGGCACTACTGATAAACTTAGCAAACTGGATGTAAACCCCTTCATTGTTGGGTTGCCAACTAGCTCATAAACTGGATACACACTATCAAAGTGGGTGACTCCACATCAACCAGTAGACCTGTTACCAGTGAGGTGCCATAGGGGTCAGTGCTGGGCCCCTTAATGTTTGGTATATAGTTCTCAGAAGTTCAGGTCAAAATGAAGGGGTTGTGGCTGACCAAATTTGCAGACAACTGCAAACTAGGTGCTGAATCCCCAAATGATGTCAGTATACTTCAAGAGGGTCTCACACAGACCGACTGGTGTGCATACCTCTCAACTGTACAGAGTTTTGCAGAATGTCCAGATTTTTGCCTCATATTCTTGGCCCATTTTTCATAAAATTGTGGTTTTCTGGCAAATTAGTAGCAAATCATTAAAGACTGAGGTTAGAAAATAAAGACAGAAATTTGAGTTTCAGACTTCATATCCTTCAGAAAATCCAAGCATATGCACAACCTGTTATTCTATCAACTTTCTAAGTTTGTAAGAGCAATATTTAAAAATTGTCCCTATTTTTGGGCCTTTGCCCCATTTTTATTTATAGCTTTGTCCAGATTTCTAGCTCTAAAAGGTTGAGAGGTATACTGGTGTGTTAGTGATGGTCTCATACTGAATGCAAAGAAATGTATTGTCATTCCCTTCAGCATACACAATATCCCCTCACACTATCAAATCAACAACAATAGCCTATCAAATCAACAACAATACCCTAAGTACCCATGAAGTAGTAAGGAACCTGGGATCACAAGTTGACTGCAACCTTAACTTCAACCACCATGTGTCTACTGTAGTAAGGAAAGTTTTCAATGTAGCACACTTGATTAACGAAGGCATTGCCTTGAGAGTAAAAGAAGTTATAACTCCCTCTATGCTCGGCACTTATTCAGCCCATAATTGAGTATAATGCCCCACTTGGCATGTACCGTACTAAGCACCTGCAACAATTATAGAGACCTCAGAGGTTTCTAACAAAGAAGATCTAGGGGCTCCAGCATGTGCCTTACACAGCCAACTAAAGTCCATGTCACTATATTCCATATCATATAGACTTCTTAGGCGAGACTTATGCCTGGCATACAGAGCAATCCAAGACCCAAACCTAATGAATTTGCTGCATATCCATAAACCAAACGGGACTAGGGCTACCCATTCCAGGGACATAAATATGGCCTGTGACTAAAATAGGATATTCTGAAGGGGACACATTTATCTCCCAGTGGCTGAGAAGTCCTTGGAACAAGCTACCAATTCATGTGAAACAGAGCACCTCAATGACACTGTTCAAGACAAACCTGGATGAGTGGATGGGGCACTATAAATTCTTAATGGGGATAGAGCCCACAACCTTCCTGGACATGGGCAGCCATCATTAAATGCAATCTTGGGTACTGACTAGCATTTCTTTGGTATTACATTGGGATGAACTGGCTAGGCTTAAAATAACCTCTGGGTCGATAGCCTAGTAATTTTCTATGATCATATGATCCTATATCAGCTTATAAAAATGGTGAAACATATCATGTTTACAACTAGTGGTGGTTTGCTTTATTGCCCTGAATGACTTGTAAAAAGTTAGAGGCATTCATGAAGCACTTGTGTATGTATATATATATATATATATATATATATATATATATATATATATATATATATACTTATGGGTTGATTTGCATATTTCTCATGCATGAACAAGAGGTTTAATGTATTGCACAATGAAGTCTCAGACTTGCCACGCTCTTCTGATGATTTTGTCTAATATATATTTTTATGATCCATAAGTAAGACTATACCATATGTGAATTTAGTTTTTAAATAACAGATCAAACTTCTTGACATTCTAAATGAGATTGCAGCAAGATACCTTATTTATTTATTTGCAGTTGGTTTACTAGGATGGTACACTGGGCCAAGAAGAACCCATTTTCAATGGAGTCCTGGGGAGAAAAGCTCCATACAAACTTTTTTGTTTTCTTTAATGCTTACTTACTTATTTGAATTTACTTATTGGGGTAATGCACTGATCCACTGGCTTCCTATCTGAAGTGTAACCCAGGATCTGAAGGAACAGTAAAACAAAGGACATTATATAATGTAAGATTTGAAAAAACACGTTGCAACAACAAAAGGCAGGTTACAAGCAATAAAATAACATTTAGATGTGTAAGAATCTAGACAGAACATACCAGGGTTACTACCTTTTCAAATGCCCAAGGCGGGACATTTTTTTTTAGAAATGTGAGATTCTGCAGTATGAAATATACCCACAATCAGTGAAAAGGACAGATTCACTTTTTGCCAAAATAAAAGCTTATTCTTGTAACATCTGAGTTGCTTATGCTATTTCATATAACATTTAGGTGTTTCAGATACAAAATAACCATTTTAGCTAAATATTAAAGAAAACATGATATATTTTTTGTCATAAAATTTCAGGACATTTGCCATTTTTTAGTTTTTTGCATGACACAACTGCTTAAAGAGGGGCTGTCCCTCACAAAGTGAGACAGGTGGTAACCCTAGTACATATAGTATTATAACATTTGTATAAATCGATGAGAAATTACTGAGGGTCTGTTGCAAAGACAGGAAATTGCATGGTTACAAGTATAACTGGATTTGTGATAAGAAAAGAAAGAAAATTAATTAGGTTATTTTATGACATCTGAAGCTTAGGCAGTTTGAATAATCTTTAAGGGTAGTAGGGTGTTGAATATTTCATAAAAACAAGGCTTCTTATTTCACGAGGAAGGTTATCATATCCTTATCTTTCTTAAACAGCAGGTTTTCAATTCAGCTTAATTTTCACTTGAAAAGAATTATAGAATTGGATTAATAAATTATTCAGATGGTATGGAAAATTAAATTTGGTATTAAACATTTAGTATGAAGAAGACCAAAATGGGTCAAGTGCTTTTTATAATTTTATTTGTTATGAATAATATAAACTCAAGAGTACAATACTGAGCCATCATTTTTCATTACACCTAAGTTTATGGCTCCTAGAGTCCTTGTTCCAAATTTTACTTTCAGAATTCAGTTTCTAGATTCTACTAGCTCTTGTGGAAAGAGTTCAGTAGAAAATGTAGGAGGACACTGATTTGCTATTAGATTTAAATGTTGTTTCTACAAATTAAAAACTGGGAAGATAAAAAGCAGCAGTTCTAAATGTATTTCCTGGAGTTAAATAATTCTTGATTTTCCTGCCAGAACACTGTCTAGAGCAATCAGTCATTCCTAACTGGATTGCAAATTCAACAGAAATTAAATGGCATTCCTTAGTAAGAGATTAAAAATTATCCAGGAGGATATATATGTAAATTTCTCCTGCTTAAATCCAAACACATAAAAAAGCTCAAACATAAAATTATCTATGTTGGTGTAGCTGATGCAGCTAGTTCAAAATTCTAATACAAATAAGTTGTTGTATCTTTCGGCTTTTCCCGGTTAGGGGTCGCCACAGCGGAACTCCGGTCTGTTAATGTTCGGCAGTGGATTTTTTGCGTGCCGAGTTGCCAACCCTGACACACAACCTTCAACAAAGGCATGCCCATTCACGCATGTCTCCACACAGAAGATGCTCTAACTGGGAATTGAACAGGACAAAGTCTTCCAGTGAGGCGACAATGCTACAGCGGCACCACAACTGCAGTATATAAGTATAAATCATTAATCAAAGAAGATTGGTAGAATATGGGTATTCCACAGTATTTTGGGGAAACACTTCAATGTTTTCTGTAAGAATTGTTGTCTGATAAATTCATACTAAGTTTTTGGTATTGTTTAATGTCTCATTTCCAGGTTGTGTACCCAAGTCTCACTTCCCTAATCTCTGATTCTTATTAACAAAGGAAATGACTAAAAAAAACTGGAAAAATTAGATTATACCTTCATTTATAGAATTTACAAAAGCTATCGCAGTGTCATCAATAAATGACCAATATTAAGTCGGAAAAATAGCCATAGAATGTAATTAATGGGTAATATAGAAATCATTAACAGAGAAACAGTAATCTATGTTTTATGGTGAACCTTGCTATGTCATTATTAAATGGCTATTTAATGAATTTCAGTAATACATATAATTAGAACTGATGTAGACACTTGTACAAATAGTTGTTTTATTATGTTAAAGAATGTATTCCTGTATATAAAGTTTCAGTAAAAATATTTAAAAAATATTGAGTGATGACTCTCAAGTTTTGCCTTGAATAAGTCTCAAGAGAATTATATATTTTTTCTAAATAATATAATTTGATTTTTGCTGTTTGCTGAGCCCTAGCTAGAATTTCATGATCCTGTTAAGGTAACATTAACTCATTTTCTTTCTTTTGTGAGGAGTGAATCAGAGAGTGAGAGGACACCACTTATGGAAAAAGCATCAGTTAGAGTTCCTTCAAAAAAACAAGAAGAGGATTGCAAACTTCTCTCTTAAAGTTTGCATCATAAAAAAAATTAAAATTAAAGGGTGGCATTTAAAAAGAAATTGATTCATGGGACATATGGATTCAAAACGCAGTACTCTAGGCTAGTTATTTCAAAAAAGTCTTGGAAAAAGAAATGTATGTAATATAATATAAAAGGCAGTTTGGGGAAGTAAAAGCATTTCCTGAAAACCTAGATCTTTTCAAACTGGTTTCTCCTACTAAGCCATTTTGTGGTAGAGAAAAATAGCACCGATCGCTCTAAATAATGCAAGGATATAAGTAGTGCAAGTTGTTATGACTTAAGCACACATATGTATATATATATGTATATAGGTGTGTATGTATGTGTGTGTATATATATATATATATATATATATATATATATATATATATATATATATATATATATATATAGGTCTACTTCTTTTGACCTAACTCCCATTTGCCTGACACCCATTTGCCTGAGACCAAATGACTGAAATTTAATTTGCCTGACACTTCATTTGCCTGACTAGTATGAACCTATGAGCCTAGTATGAACCTATGAACCTATACCAATGGATGGGAGATCGCAGATATACCCCAGGGATTACCTCAGTGTCACTGCTCAACAGAGGCACAGCAAAATAATGGGTATAGTTCCCCATACTAAAGGGGTGGTTGTAAATGCCCTCGGGCAGATAGCCTAGTATGAACCTATGAACCTGACACTTCATTTGACTGACAAGTATTATTAGCAAGAAAATGGAATATGCTCCCTTCCCCACTGTAGTGCGACCCTGGAGTTAGAATATATAGTTGGGGGGGGGTGTGGGGGGCACAGCCCCCCACAACGGGGGGTGTGGGGGGGCAAATATACCAACTCCAAGATTGCACTACAGTGAAGAAAGGGCAAGGTTCACCATGGCGTCAAGTGGGTCTTTTCCTAAGGTTGGTTTCCACTGTTCCAGGAGTTCGATATAGTGAAGATTTGACAAAGTCATCTCAATGAAGTCAGATTTGATATGCTGGTGATTTGATGTTTTGAAGGAGACCCATGTATATATATATATATATATATATATATATATATATATATATATGTGTGTGTGTGTGTGTGTGTGTGTATTTTTTTCCATTTTCCCACGGCTGTAATTACAATACATCATTCAGAATACTAGTCTGCAAAAATAACTCCACTGACTATGAAGCTGAATGTCAGGTTATTTTGCGATAGCTTTGACTTTGCTCAGGTCAGGTCAGATATTTTGCAAGGTTTGCTTCTTGATAATAAAATTACATCACCTATAATAGCTGTCAAGCAAAGTTTAGTTTACAGAAGAGAAAATGTTGACATAGCATTTTTGTACTGACAGAAAGAGAAAAAGACGAAAAGCTTATAGAACTAAGGCAAGGGCACTAAGTGCTAGACCCCAAAAGCTTGCATTTTCCCTTTTTATCTGAAACAAAATTCTTCAAATTCTATTAAATCCTGTTCTGATTGTGTGTTTATTACATTCTCAGTATATTTGCTCCACATCCATATGATATTTTTTTTCCAGATCTAATTTTTTAGCAGTCTCACATCATACTCTATCAGTCCTTAGATATAGCATTTTAATGGTATATTCCCATACTAGATCCAGTTGGAGGTTTATTTCACTCTGCCCTGAAGACATTGAAGTGCTCTTGTCTTGCCGTATTAGTTTTGGTACAGGCCTGCACTATGCTTATCACCCTGCTGTGAAATGTCTCTGACCTATGTATGCCTTGAATGAACTGTAATGACCAGACCATTGCACAATATTCCAAAGTTGGTTTTCCTGTGTATGTATTCACAGAAATCTAAGGACACAAACTGAGCCAAGCGTGTCAAAGAAGGTTGCCCAGTGTATGCATTCACTGAGCTTTAGGAACCAGAAATGAGTCCAGCATTTTACAGGACGTCTCAACATTGTCTGCAGTGCAGTACACATCTATGATCTCTCATTTTATACGTTTTGCATCTGTGCCTAAGCATCATATTTGCATTTTCCGGAGCCTTTGGTCATTAGTTATGTTTTATGTCCGCAAATATAATTGAATCAATAACCATTTCTTTCACACTGGTATTTTAATTTCATACAGGAAGTAATATTTTCCTCTCTTTCCTTTCCTCTCATGATTGTAATCTGTTCTAGTAATTATAATAATCAATGCTGTCTTTCCAGCTTGTTATTCCAAAATGGCATTTATTAAAACTTCAATCCAGCCATGTCTAACAGCTGATTCTGTTACAAAATGCTAATCAGCCTGTTGTTTTTTCACCTAGTGAGCTACTAGTATTTAGTCCTGACCCCTGCTTCCAGTCATTTCATGAGCCATTCTGAGTTTTATAAGATATCAGAGTCGTTCCATATGAGGTAATGACATTTTTGATAAGGTACTGGATCTGATAATGATAGACTGACAACAAAAACAGTACTGATAAATGAATACTTTATGGGGGAAACTGAGGATGAAGATATACTGGATAATCAATAAATGACTTAAAGAGAAAGGCATCATATCAATGTGCAGTCCTCTTTTAACCAGGCTGAAAATGTCTTGCAAAATACAGAGAAAATATTACAAAATGACTATAAGGTAGTATTAAGTCTCAAAATATACACCCATTTTAAGCCACTGTATAAATGAGAGAGGGGGGAGACAGTGTGTGTGTGTGTGTGTGTGTGTGTGTGTGTGTGTGTGTGTGTGTGTGTGTGTGTGTGTGTGTGTGTGTGTGTGTGTGTGTGTGTGTGTGTGTGTGTGTGTGTGTGTGTGTGTGTGTGTGCATGTGTGAGTGTGAAACACTACTTCTTTTGGCTTTATGGAATTTTAATTGTTCACATTCTTCATCTCAAGAACTATATCAGCCTTCACTGAAGTTGTAAAGATTGTTACTCCTTTCTTTTCTCCAGTAACCAATAACAACAGAAACACTGTGGGAAAGCAGAGTCAGACTCACTGCTTAGTAACCTTCTGTATTAAAGACATTTGCATTGCAAAAAGAAATTGAAAATTGCTATCAAGTAGCAAAGCACTCTATAGGTATTGTATTTTATAGTAACCATATTCTATAGTAATGAAGATGTGAAATGTGGACAAACTGTGGGCTAAAACTGGTTTGCATTGGCTTGTAAAGGACATTTCATTATGGCTATATTTCAGAGAGATACTTAAGTCTGAGTTGACCAGGTACAATAATGTGTTTCTGAAATTGTGTGATATATATTTAATAGTTCAAATGCTATATACATTTAAGGCTATCCCTCACTTACCCCATCCAGAGGTGTAGTTCCAATATGGCCAGGTTAGTGAAAAAAAAAAAAAAATATATATATATATATATATATATATATATATATATATATATATATATACATACATACATTTTTGCATCCTTGCAGGACCAAGCCTGATGGCTTCTCTACCTGCAAACAATTGACCTATTCATTTCGCAGTTATGGGAGCTGGAGATTCCTAGTCAATGAAGAGCCCTCTGGCCCATTTGTTTTTCCCTAGGAATTCCTGGAAAGCTTATCAACCAACAGTGAAAGGTTGTAGGGGTCACTTTGTAAGACACAACCCTAAATGGTGCTTTATTAAGCTCATTTGGTAATGGGGTTGTTATTCTTGGGTACTTATATTTCTTTCTGTCATCTATTTCTGATAGTTTGTCTTTTATCAAACTTTGCAGGATGATTGTAAGCACTCATGTTATTTCCTTGTAAGTGCTTCTTAGGAAAAGAGCATAAAATCAGCTGGATAGTCTGCATTCATAATGTGAATATTTAATTATGGCATTCTGTTCTACTAGCACAATATAACTTCCTGTACTATATTCAAGACCATCTTAAACAAATAAGGAAAATAATCAGAGGTACCAAAACCTCAATAAGCAGACTTGTACAAACAAATATTTGGTATTTTAAATAGGTATTACATTATTTATGTATAATTTTCTTAACCTAGTACAACATTTTAATAAGCAATTTAAGCACTTGGTTATGAGCGAAGAGCACTTTTGTCATGCAAGGCGATTCCTTACATTAAACAAAACAGGTATGGGGTTATTTTTTTCCTATGTGTTTTCTGCCCCTGTGACTGCCTTCTGCAGTCAGACCCAGCCAATTCATTCTCTCATACTGGAGTTACCACCTAGTGCCGGGGCAAGACTAGTTGAGAGAGGGCTGTCATTCAATCCGGCATAAGAGTGCTTTGTGTCATCACTGGCATCCTGGCACTGAATGCATTTGTAATTGTCTGTCCACAGCCTTGGATCAGGAGACATGCCATACATCACTTCAGAAGCTCAGAATGACCTCTGCATGGCAATGTGTGCTTCTGCACACCTTCATTATAGCTTACCACAAACAGAGGCATAGTGAACCTAACACCTGCTCCTAGGCCATGCATTAGCACTGCTAACCTGTTTGACAGTTTGAGACCGTACATGACTTACTTTGCCTTGCTCCCTCCCCCATGGGTTCCATCAGAGGCTTGAGCCACTAACTGAAGGTTTATTGGGCTATAGTCAGTGCTTTTTTTCCTGTATGCTACAATAACTGGCACAATAAAGGTATGTTATGTGATTATATTAAACATATAATTACCCATCTTAACATGTCAACTTCCTGCTAATTTTAAGTACAGGCACAAAGTTCACTGCTTCCAATGAAAAGCTTTTTTAATGCTCAATTAAAAATGGAGTAGGTAGTAATGATCTGTTTTATCTTACTACTGTATAATACACCAGGTCTTTAGTTACTGGTAATAAGCCATGTATATTACCTCGTAGTTTATAAGAGCTACATTTCAAAAGAATGCTATCTTTCTAAAAATAATTATATTTCACTTTTCTTTTTACACAGCAAGGAGAAGCAGATGCTTTCACCAGGGTTGCAATGATCTAACTGTAAATGCATATGTCAAGTGCATATGTGTATTGTTTGTGTGTGTGTGTGTGTGTGTGTGTGTGTGTGTGTGTGTGTGTGTGTGTGTGTGTGTGTGTGTGTGTGTGTTTTTGCTGTGCAGCTCAGTTAATGTTAATCCCAAACTATGATATATTTTTATTTCATGAAAATGAGACTCACCCATTACTTTTTAGTGCCAGTTATTTGACATATTACTGCAAAAGGCCTAATTATTTATGTTTACAGAACGTCATGGATGAGGTCAATACTGATAAAAAGATTAATTAAAATTTACAAGTCGGTGAGTAAGAGAAAATGTAAGCACAAATGTCTGGTCATTTTATAAGCTTTTTGCCAGACAGAAAAAGTAGCCTCTTGTTTTCTGTGATTTGAAATAAAACTACTAAAGTAAGGAAGAACAAAACATAACCAAGGGAGTGGGGAGCAAGGGGCTCAGAATAAAGTCATGATTTGGATATGCAAACACCATGACACCATAAAGGAATATGTTCCTTAATTTTTTGATTCCTCTTCATGAACAAACGCTTCAACTATCTCATTACAGATAATACTGATACATACTTTGAAGTGCGCCTACCACCCTCACAATAACATCCAATCCAATCTCTACCCAAAAAAAATTCTACTTAAACTCAAACCTCACACCTCAACACCTGAAAATAACTGCCAATGACATAGCATACTCAGTCTCTAGCTTTATCAATAGATCATAGCTGAATTCTATATACCCTCACAATAGAAAAAATCCCATATTGTTCCTATTCATAAAGGTGGCATCTCTGCTGATGGCTCTAATGTCTGGCTTATTGCAATATTATCACTTCTCTCAAAAATTCTTGAATGATGCATACATAGGTAATTGCTGGACTGTTTCATATAAAAATATCTCTTAAAATCTACCCAACATGGCTTCCTTCCAACACACAGTATAACTACTGCCCTACCATCATTCACTGACACCATAAACAGATACTTGGGAAAACTTGTTTCCTCACTATTCCTTGACCTGTCTAAAGCCTTTGATATGTTTTCTCACCCCCCCCCCACTCATATGCAAACTGTCTCAGCTTGGACTATCCCCTTCTTCATTACTGTGGTTCAATAGCTATTTAACTGACAGGCTCCAGCCGGTAAAATGGCAGAATACTCTCTTTCTATGCCTGAAAGTCTACACTTGTGTACCCTAAGGCTCAATTATTGGTCCCCTCCTCTTTAATACCTTTATAAATTACCTCTATACCTCCATAGTTCCAGTCTGCCTTATACAATATGCTGATTATTCCATGCTTATATGTGCATTTAATAACCTGTCATAACTCCTCCATATCAAGTTTTTTCCTCAGTTGAGAAGTGGCCCCATAATGCCCAGTTACTGCTCAACCCTAAAAAAACAAAGTTACTGTTGTTTTTTTTCCTAAATTACACATACTTGAAAAGCAAATTTCATAATTTTTTCACTAAATAAAACTGAAATTGAAATAGTCTCCCACACAAAACTTCTTGGAGTGATTAGAAAGGATACCGGCAAGCCAAAAAAGAGCCATAAAGATGATGAAGTGGACTACTGAGGATATGAAAAAATGATGTATTGTTACTGTTATGCAAGAAAGCCAGAATTTCCTGGTAGAAGACATACAACAAGATTAGGAGAGAAATTAGAGGAAAGAAAAGCACAAGAAAAACTGTCAAAAGCTTCAAATGCAAATTTGTGTTCATGAATACAACAGATTCATGAAAAACATTATATAGATCAAGAAACATTGGGCCGTTTGAGAAAAAAAAAAAGATTCAGAAAATGTGAAAATATAAAGAACTAAATCTAGAGATTTTTTAAATGTATAAAAAGGAAATGTGGACATGGGAAAGAAAGATAGGTCTAGTATAGTGCAGTATATTTATGCAAAGAAGAAAGCCAAACTAATTAATACAAAAAAAAAGAAAGAAAAAAGAAAAAGAAAACAGCTCCAAAGATATTTGAAGAGGAAATATAGGCAACAACACCCAAATATGGAAAATTTCCCCCCAAAGTGGGAAGTAGAACAGAAGATTAGTAAAGTTGGTTAAACAAATATAAGCTGAAATTATGGAATACCTGTGAAGTGAAGGATTTAGTTTAGAAAGTCTAACACAGGTTATGTTATAGCATGATGGAACAATGAGTCCCAAAAGTAAGGATAAACAGGTGGAGCAGGAGATATCTGAAGAAGTAATAGCACATAGGAAATAAAAATCGATTTCATATAGTGCAATATTTATGCTACGGAGGAAGCAAAACTAATCAATGCAAAAAAGCAACACCAAAGATATTTGAAGAGAAATACAGGCAAAGGCATCTAGATATGGAAAAGTTTACAATACAAAAAATAAGAAAACAAAAAGGGAAAATAGAAAAGAGGACTAGTAATGGAGAAGTTAAAGAAATAGAAACTGAAGTTATGCATTACCTGTAAAGTAAAGGACTTAGTGTAGAAAATCTGAATCTGGTAACATCACAGCATAATAGAACAATGAGTCCCCAAATTAAGCAGAAACCAGTGGAATGGGAAGCATCCTATCAGTTGTTATATAAAGACACTTTGGATCCTTCAGTAGGAAACCAGTACAAAAGTTCAGTTGGAGTTGCACATCAAGGGAAGGAGCAGAAAATGCTGGCAAATCTGATGCTGTCAATGTTGTAGAGAGATAGACCAGAGAGTTCCAAAATGAAATGACAATGGATGACACTGGATGAAGCTGAAGAGTATAAATCAAAGGTAGATGTTCTGGAACTTTCTGTAGAATGCCTGCAGGTAATGGAGAATAAGGAACGTGCCCTCTATTTAGAAGACAAAGATCTAAGAGACGATTTGCTTGATTTAATAGAGATGGTTATACAGACTGATGAAGGAAATAGATTACAGAAAGTCAATAAGAGCCAAAATGTTACATGTCTTATAAAAGAAATGAACACAGTAATTAAAACTATTAACAGAAATTCATGTGATTTAATATACGTAAATACATTATATTAATATGCAGCAAAATCAATAACAGATAAAGTCTTACAGTAAAAATACAGGGCAATAAGGGAAATGAAGGGAAGAAATCAAATGCCATCATGGATGTATCAAACAGAGAAAGCTAGAAAGCAATTAAGACAAGCAGTGTCACTTTTAAAAGAGTATAGAAGAGGGTACAGATCAACAAAAGTACTTAGAAATATAGATGTGGCAAAAGTGTACAGTATAAGAATAGACTAGTATTTATTGTACACTATTGCAAATAATAAATTAAAGATATCAGCACAGGCAGAAAAACTTAGAAGATGTGCAGATAAATATGAAGGAAAAGTACAAAATAAGCAATTTATTGATTGACCCCAGAAAGTTTCATAAAGAATTGGGAAACAAAGCAAAAGGAATATAAACAACACCAAAAAAAAAAAGAAATCAACTAATTTGGAAAAATATCTAATAAGATCCTGTGGAACATAATAAAGATGCTGAATGGATAGAAGATGTAAAAGAAACAATATGAAGTTCAAATGTATAGGATATGAAATGGGATGAAGTAATGGCTAGAGAACATATCTCTTAACTGTATATATTTTTACAGAATGTCCAGGCTTTTGCCTCATATTTTTGGTCTGGTTTTCATGAAATTGTGGTTTTCTAGCAAATTACTAGCAGATCATTAAAGATTGAACTTAGAAAGCAATGACAGACATTTGAGTTTCATATTTTATACCGTTTAGAAAATTCCTGCTAATGCATATTCTATCAATTTTCTAAGTTTGTAAGAGCAATATTTAAAAAATGTCCCTATTTTTGGGCCTTTGTGCCACTTTTATTTATTGTTTTGCCCAAATTTCTTGCTCAAAAAGGTCGAGAGGTATGCCACAGAAATTGAAACAAAATTAAGAAAAGCTTCTAAATGGAAAACTCAAGACCTAGATGCAGTACCCAACTTCTGGCTATAAGTACTAACATCTTACACACAGATTTAGCCCTGGGTAGGAATTACTTATATACACACCTCAAACAGACATCAACTTGGTTAGCAACAAGAAAAATGATACTCTTCCTTAAGTGTAAACCTACAAGTTATCTTAAAAACTATAGACAAATAACTTGCCTTCTGATGATGTATAAACTATATATTGGAGTTGATGCTGACAGAGTTTATAGTCATTAAGAAGAAAACTCAATCGTGACAATAGAACAAAAGGATAACAAACGAAAGTCATATGAAACAAATAATCATTTCTTGTTAAATAAAGTCATAATGGAGAATTGTAGAGAGGGGAAGAATCTAAGTTTGACATGGATAGATTGCAAAAAAAGCATTTGACAGCATCCCACATTCATGGATAAAGGAGTGCTTACAGATGTATAAGATATACCCTACATTGAACAATTACATTACAGTTACCATGAAACAGTGGCAAACCACTTTGCAGCTATGCCATGATAAAGGACACATTATTATCCCAGAGATAAAAATTGAAAAGGGGATACTCCAGGGTCTAAATAAGACTGTAAATTCTTTTTTATAAGGCTCATTGCTCCTACAACCATTGGAACTTTGCTCTCATGTCTTACCCTTAACCCCATTAAGCTGTTAAACTGTCTACCTAACAGATTAGATCATGGTAACCGTTTGGCTCCCAGACAACAACATTGTATAAAGACATCTCATCTCCTTTTTGTAGATAATTAAAAACTGTACAGTTCATCAGATAATGAGCTGAAAACACAATTGGAAGTGGTCAAAACTTTCTCAAATGATACAAGAATGTCATTTGACCTCAATAAATATGAAAAAGTAACATTTAAAACAGGAAAGCTGCAGCACCAAGAAAATATTGGTCTGGCACAGGAATATGATATAAAGGAACTTGAGCAGGAGGGAGTATATAAATATTAGGGAACTGATGAAGGATCAGCAATAAAACATGAACAAATGTGAACAAGAGTCAGTAAGGAATATTTCAGAAGGCTAAACTTCATACTGAAAACAGCCCTGACATCTAAGAACAAAGTCTAAACTATAAACCAATTTGCTCTTCCTGTTCTAACTTACAGTTTTGGGGTGATTGACTGACCCCTAAAAGGTATTGGATCAGATGGGCAGGAAAACAAGAAAAATGCTTCATGCTTATCAAATAACATATGAAAATCAGTGCATACCAAGACTATATGCTCCTCATTCTGAAGGAGGTATGGGCCTCCTCGAAAATGATAACATGTATAGATCTGCAATCATAAGACTGCATACATATCTGCTGATTTCACCAGCTCTAAACATAGTGAAAATTTTGAAACATGAAGAAAACAAATCTAAGATAACTTCCTTGCTTAGTTTACCAGAAGCATATTAGTGTAAAGTGGGAATGGAAAACAAACTAGAAGTAGACAAAAGTCAGACAGGAACTGAAAATGCCAAAAAACAAAAGAAAGAATATAAGAAGGATTAGATGAGAAAACAATAAATGTGGAAAATGCATAAATATAGTTGCAAGCAGAGAAAACTCCTGGAACAACTTCATGTTGATCAGGATCTGCTGCAGGAATGGTTAAGGAGAAATAAATTTAAACCAAAAAAAAATTAATATTTTTGGCCTGGATTAGTGGACTATGTGCATGTTGGTTTACAAAGTCCATTGAATGTGTGGGAGAAACAGACAAATGCAGGTTCTGTAAAACAGTTGCACATCTTGTTGCTGAGTCTGATACACTAATGGCAGAGGGCCTCCATACTGAAAGGCATAATAATGTGGCAAGATTGTTGCAATGGGGATTGTGCAAACATTAAATATTGAAGTAACTGAGAAGCATTGGAAACTTAAGTCACAAAGCATCACAGAAAATGATGAAGTTTATATCACATGGGATTACACATTAACAAAAGTTCAAAAAATAGATGTGAGAAAACCAGGTATAGTAGTCATTGAAAAAGAATGTGAAAGTACACCCACTGATTACAGTATTTTATGTAGAGAGAGACACAAAGTCATAAAATGGCAGGATTTGCAGGCAGAAATGAGGACAATGTGGAAGAGGGATAACCATATAGTTCCAATGGTAGTAGGAGCAATGGGCCTTATAAAAAAAGAATTTACAGTCTTATTTAGATATGCGTCAGTTCTGGGCATGGTGCAGATGCTGCAAAGAGCACTTTTGGCTAACATCAAAGACTGAAACAATACTAATTTCATGAACTTTAATCATACTTTGACTTAGAAATCAGGTCTATTCCCTTCATGGTATTAAAAACATAAAAGACTTGGAGAAATTCAATCGTATAAAAAATTCCTTAGTAACACCATCAAAATCACTTTTGCGTCTGTCTGCCTTCTCTCATCTCTCTTATACAGTGTACCATCCCAACCAACCTTCAAGTTACAGTTAAAAATAAGCTGGAGTCATGGTGAAATAAGGTTGCAAAACTTCCACCAACAAACAATGCCATGTCCACCACTGTATTGCCCTCTTTAAATTAGCTCAAGCTGCCTCATCACTTAGATTGCATGTAGCTAATCTCCACACACAACATTATTCACAAAGTCAACATCTGCCATGCTTTTACTACTGTTCTCCATTTTTACCACCATAATAGACTTCTTTGATTTAATGAACATATTCTCAGCATATATAAACCACACAAATCTGCTGCCAAAGTCTCTACTCTTATTATGTCACTAAGAAATCGAATTCTATCCCTCTCCAAATTAGGCCTACCTCTAACCTCTCCATCTTCAATCTACTGCTGAAAGACTACCTAATGAGAATTGGTTCTGCTCCTGCACTACCCCAGGCTAAACTTGTCCCTCCCTCCTTCCTCCATCACCATACTTCTAACCAAGTCCTTCTCTCCAAACATAGTAAATCTACTTCTTAGACAAAGGACAAATATAATTTCACCTAGGATACACTAGTTAGTCATTTCTGTTCCAATGAGTGTACTCAGGGTGTATAATGTCATCTGTATGAACTGCAAATTGTGAATACTTTAACAATTGACAATGTTCTTTTCCAACTTTTTATATCTATCTAAATATTTACACTATGTATGTATAGGTTCACACTATATGAATCGAAGTTGAATGTTTTACTTAGTTAATATACTGTTGTTTTGTATTAGGTATTGTAATAACTTTATTGATTGTAACTCTATTTTGTCAATGTGGAGCTTTTGTTACTAGGCCTCTACTGAAAATGGGATATTATCCAAGTCAGTCTTTCCCGGTAAACAAATATCAAACAAATAAAATATAAAACTAGTCAAGGTGCCATGTATTGCAGGGTCAGTGGAAACTTTACAAAGGGATATTACTAGAATATAAGATGTAAATATTTAATCATTTTGTAATATCTTATATCTGCTGTACTTGTGTGGTGCTAAATGACAATAATGTTTCTTTGAATCTTTGCATGAGTATACAAATAATGCATCTTTTAGGCAACCAAAAAGGCAAGCATTGTTATTGTAGAATAATTCCAGCAACTGTTGGTTCAAAGAAACAAAAACATGAAAAAAAATGGTATAAGAAAAGTGACATACTGAATGGATGTGCAGACTGAAAGGTGAAACCGGTGCCAGTAGCACAACTGTGTCCAAACTTGCCTTCAAAAAAAAAAAAAAAAAAAAGATGTGGGGCCCTAATTCACACAAATGTATGTAAACTAACCATTGGCTGGGTTTGCTACATGGCAGAAGTAGAAAACCCTGAGTGTGACTGAGACAATTAAGGATGGAGTGGCAACTTACAAATGCTTCAGCTCCTTTATCCCTGTGAGGGGGGCCAGTCTGCTGCTATGGTGACATCATCTGGATTTTGGATTTACAGCATGGAGGATATGGCTAGGGACATGTTCTTGGATCAGTTATGTACTGTTTATGTAGTAAACTTCAATGCATATTGACAGTACAGGCTGGGGTAGTTGTTTCAAGCCCTCACTTCATTGGTTTGTAGTTCTGAGCTGGGACTAGTTACAGCATAACAGACACAGCCTCGGATGACAGCTTACAAACACCTAGTCTCATCTCCACTGCCAGATACAACACTGGGGATACTGAAAGTATGATCTCCCATGAGGTGATATGGTGAGTTCATGCCAAGAAAGATGGGAGAATGAACATGTCTAATGAGTGTAAGGGTAGGTCTAATGGTTAAAGTCTCATAAAAAGCCAAATGTCTCATAAAAGATCAAAAACAGCATAAAACTAATTAGTGTCTGCGAAGATTATGAGTGCTGTGGGTGCCTTAATATAACATTTCCATTTCACTACATGTCTGTTTTTGCACAAACGTTTATTGAGTTTAGTGGGTGTTGTAGGAGTAGTATCTGCCCCACTTTTCTTTGAGGAGTTTAAAACATATGGTTTGCCTTATGATGATGGGGGCCAGTGCAGAAGAGTCTCCTAGGTGACAGAACTGAAGCTATAACACAGACTGCATTATGTACTGTATTTTGTTGATTGCAACTATTTTTTTGAGATCAAGCAAGAATATTGTTAATGTGGAGTGATAGTACAGCTCAAGATATCAAAATCCATACGTGTGCCATCCTTTATTATTAACACTCATGACATCCTGCTTTAAAACATAAGCAGTTTAGCCTAAAACTCATTCTCATCTCACCTGGAAGAAACACTGAAGCATACAAGAATGAAGAGAGAAAAAACGCTAAAGGTATTTGCAAGGAGATTAGCTGGAACCGATTATGCAGTTGATTTTAGTGGACAAGGTCAGACTGCAGTACACAGATACATGCGGGCAAAAGGTAACGCGAATCTAGGTTTTGAATGCAAGGATTAATAATGTCATGACATTAGTCACGTGATTTTGAGTTCTGGAAGAGAAGGTCTTGGTGATTTATCATGTCACATCTACTTGTTAGTATTGTGGTGATTTAAACTGGCTGATGGGGTACTAATCAATTATTGGACTTACTTTAGAGCAGTTGGATGGTCCTGAAGCCTTTAGATTTGGGATCATATAATAATTCCACAACAGCCAAAGCAGTTATTTGATCATATAAACTTTCACATACACTACAAATTTCCTTGATTTTTGCTTCACTAGGCCTGAGTTGGGAGCAGTACAAAATAAAGTACATAAACGAGAAATGTTTATACTGATCACCGCTCAAATGGTATTGATGTCTTGGTAATAAAGTAAACAACAGATATGCAGAATACTTCCTATTTCATAATACAGTGTTTATGTTTGCATGTATCTATCTGTATCCATCTGTTTAGTTTATCTATTTATTTATTTCGATAGTTAGTTAGTCAGTTAGTCAGTTAGTCAGTTAGTCAGTTAGTTAGTTAGTTAGTTAAAGTGTATGTTGCAGAAGTGCTGCTAAATGGTTTACTTGTGCTACCAGTGATGTTTGCATACATAATAATCAAGGAAATTATTCTGTGCTTGTGTATATATATATATATATATATATATATATATATATATATATATATATATATATATATATATATACACACACACACACACACACACACACACACACACACACACACACACACACACACACACACACACACACACACACACACACACACACACACACACATAAGGTATCCTGAACTTGCCTTATCATATATTTTTCCTGTATTCAGACTCTGGAGTCACACAAAAATAGAACTCTGAGTTATGCACATAGCTGCTGAGCTGCCACTTATAATTTCAAAAGAATTATCAAAGAGTATGGTTCAGGTTTGTCTGTAACACAATATTTTCTTTGGGATGAATAAGGCCTGTCCATGCTAATTGTTGTACTACCTTGTCCACTATTCTAATCAGTAGTAAACATAGGTTTCTGAAAAATAAAAAGAAATGTAACTATTAATAAAGACAGTAATAATGATTTGGATAACATGGAACATGATATAGTCTTGCAGTGAATAACATGACTTTCTAGGGATTCAAAATCAAATGGCTGATTCCAAAATTTCAGAGGAAAGACTGAAAATTGAACTACATACAAGGATATCATTATGCATAATGTTTATCTCTACGACAGAATATTTTCAAATATGCTACTAGGAAATATATTATCACAGACTTGTATCAGTGACAATGAAACCCATGAAAGTAAAATCAGTGCATCATAGAAAGCAAGAAAGACACCAGTTTTACATGCATGTAAATGAAGACAATGGTCAAAGAAATTTGAACTGAATTGGTAATTATTAAAATGTTAAATTCAGTGTCATAAAATGGTGGTAATAGCACCATAGCTGACAATTTGTCAGGCTGATGCTGATGGATACAAACAATAAATGAATGAATGAATGCATGAATCAGTTGCTTGAATTACACTGGGTCCAGTGTCTGAAGGTTTCCTGTGTTGTTGTTTATCATTTCAATATAATTCTTTCAATGGCCTTGCATAAGAGACTAGTCAAACTTATGGTTCTGTAGTTACTGTGGTCTGCAGATGACCTGCCCTTGTGCAAAGAGATAACAGTAGCAGTCCTCCATTCACTTGGCACAAAGCCTATTTGGAGTCTGTAATTAAATAGACAGGCAGTGCGGTGATGCAGTGGTTAATGTTGTTGCCTCACACCAAGAGGTCTCAGCTGGAGTGCCTTCTGTGCAGAGTCTGCATGTCCTCACTGCATTCATGTGGGTTTCCTGTGGGTGCTCTGGTTTCCTCCCACATTCCAAAGACATGCTTCTGGAGTGTTTCTACATGGGCCTCCACTGAAAATAGGCTCTGTCCTAGTTGGACTTTCCTGGTTAACAAATGTTAAATAAATAAAATAGTGAGTCAAATGGTCATGTTTAATGCTATTAAGGAGGCATCCTGGGATATCATCAGGGCCCATCAATGTGGTGTTTTTGGTTTTGGAGAGTTCTTTGAAAACCTGTTCCCTAGTTATAATTTGGGAAGTTATATTCAAGGGTATTTCTTGAAGGGTGTCTTAGGTGGAGAGGGGGTGAAATTGGAGCTAAATTTATTAGACAGTGGATTTAACTCCTCTACAATCCCAGTATAGGTGTCTCCACTAGCGACGAATTTGGCACATGTACTTATGTGCCCCCCACATAAGTAGTGTCAGCTGTTCACTGAATCCTCCTGTTGTCGGGGGCTGCACCCCCACACCCCCCACTAAATATATATACCAACTGCGAGGTCGCACTAAATTGGGGAAAGGGCAGGTTTTCTTATAGCTGTGTTACTAGTAAGTAAATAGTTTGTTTTGGTTCCATTATGTTGGTCAGCTATGGCCATTCGATGATTTTATTTTCAGAGATATGCCTCTTCGGTATAAGTAATGTTGAATGTTTAATATTCAAGGAATAGCTGTGTGATGCAAGTTGCATTCGATGGCTGAACATAGAAGTATCTACAAGGGTGGGGGTTACAGCTGACTAGCTTGGGTACTGTAAGAGTTTAGGCTATAGTGAAGATTATCAGGAAATACATTTGTGGGATGATGCTCCTCAATGTGCAAAGCAGTTGGTCTTTGTACAACTAAGTACTGAAGGCATTTTAAGGGTAGTGTTACAAGGACATTTTTCATTCTATTCTCCTGTGTACTGCTAACTGCAAATGTGACAACTATATAGCAGCAGATTACATTCAAAAACAAGGAAGAGAGCACTCTGGCCAATCAGAAACAGCACACCTTTCTGTCCTTTTAGTCATCCTTAGCCAAGAAGTGCCTCATGTCCCTTCTACTCTCACTAAAGTTTCACCAAAGCTGTTCTAAATTGCAATCACAAATAAGGGCAAAAAGTGCAATTTCAACAAGAAATACAGTGCAATAATGTAGATGATATGCCAAACAGTATGCAACAAAAGTAAAGAAACAACGACAAAGTATTTTTTTAGGCTGTATTCGAGCAAACATCACTTTCTATCTGATAGCAAGGTCACCAAGCATTGCTGAGCTGAACAGGAATGAGGCAAGTGTCATGTAAATATAGCAACTATTTAGCAACAGAGAAAATAAAAAAAACAAGGGATGGGGCCATCTTGCCTACCAGAAACAACACAACTGTCTTATCTTTAAGTAATACTAGGCCACAAAATGTTTCTGATCTCCTCTACTCTCACTGGCGTTTCATCAAAGCTATTCTGACGAGATCACAAATAAGAACAAAAAGGGCACTTTTACCAAGAAATACATAATACAACTTTTCCAACATAATGACTTGTGTACTTTTTTGCTCTGAGAAGGTTCACACAAATTAAATCTGGAGGTTGTCCTTGCTAGTATGCAGAGCTTTGTGTATTCTCTGAATAACACAGGTAGGTATAGATGTCTTGGCTACTCCTGCAATTATGGTAATTTTTGAACTGCTTTTGGTAGATTACTAAAATGGCAGTCCTCTCTCAATCCCCCTAATAATTATGTTTTTTTTTTATAAATCTACTTTCTTGAAAACGCTTCTAGGCTAGCAAAGATATTTCTAATTCTTTTGATTTAGTTCTGTAAGTTACAAATGGAAGGGCATAATAAAACTAGTTCCTTTTTCCATATAACAGCAAACGGATGGCTAAATAATTGTGGGATAAATAGTCCCTGGATTAGAAAGGCTGTCCTGAGGAGTACTAGCTTTCTCAAATTCCAAGTTAAAATAACTTGCACAACTTTAACTAATGTGCTTTCACCATGCAGATGGAGTGCAATTTGACAATCCTATTGTGGATTTTCTTGCAGTACTTTTTATGGGAGGGGTGTAGTGCATTTTTTGATGATACATGTTTCTTACAGTTCTTTTCATGGGACTGGTGTAGTGCATATTCTGATAATACATGTTTCTTGCAGTTCTTTTCATGGGACTGGTGTAGGACTTTTTCTGCCTGTATATGTTTCTTGCAGTTCATTTTATGGGAGGGGGGTTGGTGCATTTTCTGATGGTACATGTTTCTTGCAGTTCTTTTTATGGGAGGGATGTAGTGAAAGACTAAAAGCTACAGTCAGTTTATTCTTGCAACGATGGAAGCTATTTTATTTTATGTATTTATTTATATATTTATTTGACATTTTAGTGCAAAATTCTGCCAGTTAATGCCAAACAAATTTGCAGACTTTGTTATACTATCATCATGTCCCATGATTTATTTTCCAAAACAAAACAGCTTTTCATTTACAGGAAATATGAACACCAATATGAAGGCTTTTATAGTAATTGCAGATGGTGTACTCCTACAACCTGTATAAAGAAGCATTTCAGCCATACATAAGCAATAACAAAAGATGGCAAGAACAGATATTGCCTATTAATTAAGATGGATTAAGTGATATGAAGACTCAAAAAAAAAAGAATATGTCTTACCATAACATTCCAACTGTGTTGTAGATTTTTATTCATTCATTACTCTTATGACTTTGGTTTCTTCCTCGGAACCGACACGGCCGGTACAAAGCTCGTGCCATCCAAAAACTCTCAGCTAAGACCTACCCACAATGCCCCTCTCATAGTCTCTTCAGATTGAGTTTGCCTGCCACAATAGTATAGAATATAATAGTATAGTATAGAAGTAATAATAGTGATAATAGGAGGCTCTGTCTGAGCAGATACCTTAATTAATAAGGAAATCCTAAAGTCCACCAGGAGTCCAGGCAGGGGGAATGAGGGCGGGAAGTAATGAATGAATAAAGATCTACAACACAGATTGAACGTTATGGTAAGACATAACTTCTTTATCTGATGTTGTAAATCTTTATTCATTCCTTACTGTTAGGACCGTGTCCCCAGCTACTTGAGTCCTGGGTGGTCCTAAGGAAGGACATTCCTGAGCACCATAGAACCAAAAGATGCTCGTCCCCTGGAAGCCAAGTCCAATTTGTAATGAGTAATAAAGGTATGAGGTCTTGCTCAAGTGGCTGCTGTGCAGATATCATCCATAGAGGCTCTGGAATGAAAGGCCACTGAAGTAGCCATCGATCTAGTAGAGTGAGCCTTTATTTTGGAAGGTAAGGACACTTTGTTTTGATGGTAGACGAATGTAATGGCGTTTCTGAGCCAAGAAGATAAAGTCATTTTGGAAACAGGCTAACCCATTCTGGGTCTTGCAAAGGCCGCAAACAATTGATCTGTTTTCCTGAAAGATTTACTTCTGTCCAAAATGAAGTTGCCTATGAACATCGAGGGTATGCAGAAGGTATTCCCCTCTATTTGAATGGTGGAAAAAGAAAACCAGTAGGTCAATATATTGATTAATGGAAAAAGCAGAAATGACCTTAGGCAAAAAGGAGGGATCAGTACATAGGAACACTCTTTCCCTATAAAAAATCAAGTAAGGTCTCTTGACACTCAAGGCCTGCAACTCAGATTCTCTTCTTGCTGAGGTAAGGGCTACTAGAAGTAGAGTTTTCTAAGACAAAAATTTGATATCACAGGAATTAGAAGGCTCGAATGGAGGACTCGTTAACGACTGAAGCACCAATGTCAAGTTCCATGGTTCTATAGGAAGCTTGACATGAGGTTTAATATGTAATACTCCTTTCATGAAGGTTTTGCACAGTCAGTGTGACATAACAGATGAATTGTCAATTCCATTGTGAAAGTTTATAATAGCTGCTAAATGCTCTATAGTTGTTGATGCTGAAGCTCCTGCGTGTAACAGGGTAGTGAGGTATTGAAGGATCTTCTGAATAGGCATGGAAAAGGGGTCTATGTTATATTCTTCGGTCCATCTAGAAAACCAAGTCCACTTACTGGAATACATTTTTCTGGTGGACAGTTTGTGCGAAGCCAGAAGGATCTTGCGAACAGAGGATGAAATATCAGGTAGCCTGGCAATCATCGGAAGTGGAGAAACCAAGCTGTGAGCTTGAGGCTGTGGAGATTGGGGTGGATAAGTCCCTGAAGATGAGACAGCAGACCTTGGGATTGATCCAGGATCCACAGGCTGTGAATCAGGTGAGGTCATAGGAATGGGAACCAGACTTAACGGGGCCAATAAGGGGCAATGAGGATCACTTTCCTTCTCAAACTTTGAGCTTTCTGTAGAAATTTTAGGATGAGGGGGAATGGGGGAAAGGCATACAGTAAACTTGGGGGGCCAATCGTGTGTCAGAGCATCCCTCTGTGACTCCCCCTGAGGAGGGATCAAGTCAAAATAGCTTCTGCATTTGTTGTTTAGGGGTTAAGCAAACAGGTTTTAGCAAGGCCTGCCTCAATGCGGAAGATCTGATCCACTATTATTGGATTGAGGGACAACCTCCAGATTTAATTTGTGTGAACCTTCTCAGAGCAAAAAAGTACACAAGTCATTATGTTGGAAAAGTTGTATTATGTATTTCTTGGTAAAAGTGCCCTTTTTGAGGCATCAAAATGTTCCTGCTCAGATTGTCTGCAATAAGATTGGAACTCCTGGGAATGTGCGTTGTTTTGGGAAAATGGTTGGAAGCCACTGCCCAATGCCAAATTCTCATGGCTTCCTGACACAGGGGGTAAGACCTGGTTTTGCCTTGTTTGTTGATGTACTAGACGACTGACATGTTCTCTGATTGAATTGTAATGGTCCCGGAAGGAAGGGATGTGTGGAATGCTTGCAGTGCTAAGAGAACTGTCCTCAATTCCAAAACATTTATGTTCAAATTGGCCTCCATGGGGGACCAGGTGCCTTGAACTGTCTTTCCTTGGAAATGCCCCCCCCCCCAACAGGGAAGCATCCGTGGTCACCGTGGCTCTGGGCTGGGGAAGGCAGAATGGTCGACACCAAAGATTTGTTTCTGGCTTCATCCACCATAGCATTTCTTTCTTGCAAAGATTTGTAAGGCATATCATGTGGTTGAGTGGGTGGGTTACAATTGACCATTGTGATGAAAGGAGCCACTGTGATAGTCTCATGTGAAACCTCGCCAGTGGTACTAAGGTAATGGCTGCTGCCACAGAGCCCAACAGTTGTAGCACAAGGTGTGCTGGTACAAATATCTGCGGGAGGAGGACTTGAATCTGGTTTCTTATTTTTGAAAGCCTGTGAGGAGAAAGGGAAGCTTGACAGGACGTTGGGAAAAGACCGCTCCAATGAATTCCAGTGCTCTTGTTGGAGACATGTGATTTGTCCATGTTGATCGTGATACCTAGGCAAAGAGCAAGGCCTTGAGTGTAAGAGAAACTGAGAATGAGAAGATTCCTGGTCTTGGCAGTAAGGAGATAATCATATAGATATGGAAATACCTTGAATCCTTGTAGTCGAAGATGAGCTGCTACGATGGCTATACATTTGGTGAACACTCTGGGGGCTGTCGAGAGACCAAAGGGCAGTACCTGGAACTGATAATGATTGGCCCCCAGCCGGAAGCCGAGAAATCTCCGGGAGCATTTGTCCATCTTTATGTGGTAATGCACATCCTGGAGGTTTATAGAGCACATCCAGTTGTCCTTCCCCAGAAAGGGGAGAATGGACTGTACTGTGATCATCCAGAATTTTTGAGGTTTGATGAATTTGTTTAGTATGCTGAGATCCAGGATTGGTCTCCAGTCCCCTGTCTTTTTGGCACTAAAAAGAACCTTGAATAACAGCCTTAACTTTAACTCTTTCATCTGGTGGGACTGGTTGGATGACTCTTTTTCTTAGCAGCTTTTGAATTTCTAAGGCTGCAGCCTCCCTCTGACTGGGTGAGACATCGGGGATTTGTTTTATAGGTCGGGAGTGAGGTCAAATGGGATATTATAGCCTCTGGATATTATTCTCTGCAACCATGCATCCATTGTTATGAGTTGCCAGGCCTGTAGGTGCAGATAAAATCGACCCCCGACTGCTTACAGAGGAAAGCAATTGGGCATCTGTTCAGGAGCGCTGGAAGGGTCGGCCAGAGAAGTAATCTCTAGCGCCTTGGTTGAGTGGATCACCTCTGCCTCGAAAGGGGCATCTTCCGGATAAGTTGCCCCCTCTGCCCCGGGGGGATTGCTTATCACAAGTATCAAGAAAAGATCCTTGGACTTCTTGAATCACAATTTTCCTCCCATCTGATTCCTGGAGTAGGACCTCTGGGGGGTGGAAAAATGTATGCCCACAGCAGACAAGATCTTTCCATCCTTTTCACTATGTGAAAGTGTGTCTCTTACTTTGGGATCAAAAAGGGAAGATTTGTCAATAGGTGCATTGACAAAGGAAGATTTAAAGGGGTCTGCAAAGTCACACAAATGCATCCAAGCATGCCGTCTCATAACGATGCCCGATGCAGCTGCTCGAGTTGCCCCCTCAGTAGTGTGAGAAATTAAGTGCATCGAGGAGCTTGAGATTGATTCCAAGGTAGCTAGCTGAGAGGCAACAGTATCACACACCTCCTCAGGCAGTACCTCTGTAAAGAGGCAGACATTTATGAAATTAGCTCTCTTTCAAGGTGAGTAAAGTGTGCCAGGTAATTCAGCGACTGAATGGCAAAGTTCGCTGAAGTGTAGGTCTGCTTCCCCAGTCTATCCATAGCCCGAGACTCCCTGTTTGGAGGATGAACAGTGCAACTATCTTCCACCAGTTCCCTCTTGGTCTGTTGAGGCAAGGACCCTCTCCATCACCTGCTAAGCGGGCCTGCACAAGGAGGGATGGGAACATGGAACTAAGAAGGATGACCTTGGAACTGGTGTCACACCCTGCCCTGAGAAGCCCACCTCCAGGTGAGGAGCTCTGAGAGGACCGGCAGCTGCCGGGAGAGCCATGGTCATAGACTGCGCCACAGAAAAAAATCGGCGCCAAACTAGGTGCCACGGTGCTGACAGCCCAATCACTGCTCCAAGAGTGCACCAGTTCCAAAGGAGCCATGGCAACAAGAGTAATCAGTGCTGACATGGAAGCCTCCACTGTTGGAGCCAAGACAGTATGCACCGGGATGGCCATCGGTGCTGAAGTCTCCAAAACCTGAGTGGAGGTCAGAGGAGGAGAGACAAGAGAATACGTCATGAGAGCTTCCACTCCAAGAGGGAAGGAAAACCTGGTCTGGGTGGTTAATCCTCTAGATGCCAGAAGCTGGTCCACAACCCTCACTACATTCTGTTCCAAAATACTCCTGGTGGATCTGAAGGACGCTGCTGATGGAGAGTCTGGTTTCCCAAGAAAGAGACTAAATTGTTGTCCCAAAAATGGGGTCATAAGATGGAGAATACCTAGTTCTGGGTAGGTGCTCGACCTTCGGAACTGAAGGTGTCATTACCAGTGGAGCCGTGTAAGACATCGGCACAGAGCCCAGGGATGGTGCCGATACAGGTACAGTAGTCGGAGCCTGTGTCACAAACACAGTTGGCACCGTAGGGGATGGTGCTGAGGCCAGTACAGTGGAAGGAGTCTGAGTCAGAATCAAAGGTGGCACCGAGGGAGAAGACAGGGACCCTGGTGCCAAAACTGTCTGCGCTGACGGCATGGGAGAAGCCCAGTGTTGACTCGGTTCTGAGGAGGATGAGGATGTGGAACCGAAAAACTCCATTTCTCCTTATGCTTTTTTACATCTTTATGCTGAGGAGGTGGTGAGACTTCTATCCCAGAAAGAGCCTCCGTGAAGGGTGATTTCAACATACCCTTTAGAATCAACTTGTTCTTGCGTTCAGCCAATGTACAAGTTGATTCTAAAGGGTATGTTGAAATCACCCTTCACAGAGGGTGAAGGGTGATTTCAACATACCCTTTAGAATCAACTTGTTCTTGCGTTCAGCCAATGTACAGTTGCTGCAGCTAGAACAAATGTCACAAGAAACAATAATGTGGTCAACACCCAAGCAGTAAACACACAGTGCATGGCCGTCAGAATTGGGCATTTTACAACCGCACTTATCACACTGTTTGAAACCAAACTTAGCCTTATCTGCTATTATAACACACTAGCACTACCACACAACAAACTATAACTAGCAGCAAGAGATAAAAACAATGGTACTAAGAAATACCAAAAAGGTAAGAGGAGGGCCTACTAAGGTAGGGCGAGAGGAAGTAGTATCAACGATAGTACAAAAGAACTACCAAGGTAGTTGGTAGGGTTTAGTCAGGAAAAGAAGAATATAGAGATGGGGAATAACTTTAGATGATAAAAACTGTCTAACAAACACTAATTACTCGAAATAACCACAAAAAAGCTAACACTTACCCGAGAGAAGGCTTGGCATGTCTGACGAGGAATGTGGCAAACGAGATCTGAAGAGACTATGATAGGGGTATTGTGGGTAGGTCTTAGCTGAGAGTTTTTGGCTGGTGGGAGCTTGGTACTGGCTGTGTCGGTTCCAAGGATGGAACGAAGTCCTAACAGTAAGGAATGAATAAAGATTTACAACATCAGATGTAACATTTTCCTACAGTCTCATTCATATGAATTAAATGATTTCAGTTGACAAAGTTATTTCTCACTAGAAGTGTTTTTTTATTTAATTTAGACTATTGTTTGTCATTAAGGAATACCACTATAGAGGTCAGTGTTTGCTCCCTTATATGTTGATTTCTTTAGTTATTTTAAATGGGTTATATAAACAGTACAAGATGTATTATTTGTTCATCTGTCTAGAAGATGGTTAAACTTATCTGATGATTTTTCACTTACTTGTAAGGGAAGGCTAGTTTACAAAAGTTACTGCTCTAAGCATCCTCCCCTGACCAGAAAGTGTACTAAAATAGATTACTTTTTTTTTTTTTTTTTTTTTTTTAAGTAACAGAGCATAAGTTTGTAATTAAACACAGAATTGACAATGTAGTGTTAAGACTTGGAATCTAAAAAGTTATTAATGAGCAATTACATTTTACACAAACAAGTAAAAATGAATTAAATCTAAAAATGTAATTTCCAGAAATTAGAAGCCAGAATTATAAACCAACAAACATTTTAACTCACAAATAAAATAATACTGTATATGAGAGTTTCAACTCAGAACACCTTTTCCCACTGGAAAAATGTATTCCCCGGGATTCATGAAGCTTGCGACAGGTGCCGATGTAGCATTGGCATTCCAACACTAAATATGGTCAGCGAGCGATCCAGGTACGAGTTGTTTCCATGTGCACTACCTGCATATGCTATGCCCGCACAGCTCCCGACCCCTGTATGGTAATTACCCCAGTTGTAGCAGTGTACCATACAAATGAAGGTATTTAGCGTTCCAGGAAGTGGTGCAGGTGTAGCGTAAGCCTGCAGAAATGTAAACCGTAAAAAACGGTTTACATTTTTGCAAACATAAAATCGGAGCCATGACAGCCGGCCAAACACATGTATTATATTGTTAATATATGCCAATGGCTAAATATATAGCCATTGGCATACAAAAAGTGTACAAAATATAAAAAGAACATTAAATTTCATTTTTCGCACTATTGCGAAGTTTAAGCACAGGGCAGCAGCGCGCAGGATAGCGAGAAAAATAGAAAAATATAGACTAAAACTGCAATGTAACACATATCATGATTTTCCCATAATAGTCAATGGCAGGCATGTTACACCACACCATGGTGCAAGGGTTGCTATGGGGCTGTGACAGTGTTTTGCGCGGTAGCTAGGAATTAGTAGGCAATGCCATGCAAATGAAAGAAGTAATAGTGAATCAGAGATTCCCCGCTGGTGTAAGGATGCACCTCACAGCGTAGCGTTATAACACCGAGGTGTGCCCCTGAGATAATGATGACATCAAGAGAGGGGTGTGTCACCTTTGCTGTAAGCACATTGGAGCATTGCTAATCTGGTTTGCCTGTAGCTAAGCAAAGCTGCAGGATAGGGGTGTGTCGAACTGGCTATAGCTTTGCTTAGCTGAGATTACACAAGGTAACTGAGTATGCATGTGAACGGAGATGAAAATGTGCTTAAACCTGGTAAACGGGTTTGCGTGGCGTGCACCGGAGCTGAAACAGGAAGGATATTAAGAAAGAAATAAGAAAAACGCTGCAGCAGGAAAATTGGAGTACAAATGACTAATTAACACCTAGGAACCTAAAGTGGGCCATTTACAACAGCTAACAAGGCTGCAAGCAGCTACCTGCAGAACAGGAAAGGGAATGGACTGTACTGCAAAGAAAACAGTAGAGTGTCACAGCAGAACAAAGCGGATTTGCAGTATATCAGCTACAAGACACATTTTGCAACACATGACTGGGTAGGGAAAGTATAAAACAATAAAGACGGCAGGTGGATGCATGCCTGATAATGGGATGGGATCCAGGTTTAAAAGTTAATTAAAAGGCAACAGATTAATCAAGGCAGGCAAGCATAACTCCACACTAAAGGCCCCAAACTTCCAGTACTCACTGTAAAACCCATAATTAAGATACCCTGTAGCTGGAATTGCCAAACAGTAGGGCTCCCAGGACTGAGTCCTGTGGGACACCAGTCATGACTGGTTAAGAGTTGGACCTGGAGACAGTTAGTCGTACCATGTGGGTTCTGTGTGTAAGCCCGCTGGCAACCCAACCTGTGATGTATGGGTGTAAGTACAGGCTGGTGTGTTTATCAATAATACGTGAGTGGGGCATGGTGTCAAAAGCCTTGGTGAGGTCCAGGTAGTATGTGTGAACCACCTGTCTCCTCATCTAACGTCTTGGTGACTGTATGTAAGATGTCAAACAGGTTCAGTAGGCATGAACTGCACTCAACCAAGCTGACCTGGGTTGGGTCACGTGTTTGGAGGTTACCAATGTCTTTGTTAATGAGTGCCATGAGGATGCACTCCATACCTTTGCAGACCAGACTAGTCAGGCTGATGGGGTGGTAGTTACCATGGTCAGTTGTGATTCCACCCTGGTGGAATGAAATAACCGTTGCCATGCGCCATTGTATGGGCATGTAGCCTGTGGAGGGACTGAGGTTGAAAAGCTTAATTAGGTGGTGGATCAGGTTGTTTTGTAGTGTCTGCAAGATGCAGTCTGGGACACCATCTGCCTCCACTGACACTGTGTTCTGCTGTTAAAGAAGGCCATTTCTACCTGTGTGTCTCTGATGTCTGGGATACTGTACCTTACTGGTATTGTTGTGGGCTCTTTAGGGGGTAAAGTATGCACTGAATGTATCTCCAAGGATGTTGGCAATATCAGTAGGGTCATCATATTTTGTGCTATATTTCACCGGCACAGTGCAAATCTGTGTGTCACCACTTAGATCCTTGACATAGCCAAAGAAGTCTTTATGGTTATCTTTCGAATCCTTGCCTATTTTCCTGTTGACGTTAGCCTTGGATGATTTCATGAGGGACCTACATATCTTACTAATACTGGTCATGGATGTTTGACCTTCATGGGATTTGCTGTTTGTCTGGAACACTGTCCTACTTCTGTTATGTAGCCTGTTTATTGCAGGGGTCCACCAGACTGGTGTCCTTGTTAGGAGGAGTGAGTCTTGGTTTTCCAATGATGGCACGAACCATACATCCTTGTAGGTGCTTATAGACTGCATTTGTAAATCTCTATGTATCTTGAGCAGTGTTTCTCCTTACCATGGGGGTTGCAACCCCCCACCCCTGTCTCTAGTAGTGTGAATTTAGCTGCAGGAAAGGTATACACTGAGGTTTCTATGGGTGGGGGAGATGGTTAGGTGTGGAAACAGTGTATAGTTCATGGTAAAATCTAACCAGTGACTGGTTTACCTCTGTTGTGGTGCACCTGTCACCAATGTTGGTGATTACCACTTCTAGTATGTTTCCACCCCTCATTAGGGAGTTTACCACCTGATACAGGGCATATGAGGTAATAAATTCCAGGAAGTGCTGGGCCTGGAAGTGAGTACTTCAGTAAGTTTCCCAGTTAATGGTAGGGTAGTTGACATCGACCAATCCCAGGGTGTGTAGTAGGACTGTCATGTTCTCCACTGTCTCCAGGTAGGTGGAGTAGTGGTCCTGAGTCATTGAAGGTGATCTGTAGCAGGCCACAGTTTACATTGCAGTTGTGGCTGACATTAGCTGCACATGGATGATCTCAGAGGTATCATGCTACCCCACTAACCTAAAGGTGTAAGTAGCCCAGATGAATATGGATACACTTCCTCCATGCCTGTGTCAGTCCATGTTCCTTGGCTGCAATGTGTGGTATGGGTTATAGTCTGCTAGTGCTGGTGTGCTTTCAGGAGCCTTAAAACAGGTCTCAGTTACTGCACAGATGTTGACGTTGTCCATACTGAGGAGTGCTGTGAGTGCATCCATGTTGTGATCACAACCCCTGGTTTTGAGTAGCATAACCCTCATCGATTCTGCTATTGTGCTGTTTACAGAGCTGGTATTACTCTCCTAAAAAAGGCACCATGGGGGCGCCAATAGCCTTGGCCAGTATTCCAAAGCCTAAGGCTGACACATAAGCCAGTATGGTATTGTTGCATGCATGTTTCCCATCTGTGCTTGTTTCTCATCTCTCCTGTAAGCAATAGAAAGCCTTAAACTGATACAAGTCTTCTAGCTTCCAAGACAGGCTTTCGGAGTGATTAAGTATCAGTGTTCTGCATGTTCTTACTGTACTTAACTGTTTCCTGACTAAATGGTGATTTCTCACTGTATATTGTGATCTGAAAGTCTGTTTATTCACATATTATGGCTGTGATGGCCTGCACTTTAGAGGTTCACAGATAGGTAGTAGCTGCCCATGGGCAATTAGAAGCATAGCTACAGTGTGTTGGCTTTCTCTGCACCATTGATTAGGTAACTGAGCCTCTGGCAAGCATAGCCAATGAAGCAATTCCAGGCAGAGTTGCCGGAAGCTGTTAAAGACTGGGGTGGTGGAGGGTGATAGGGGCACTTAGTGATCTAAAGAGAGCATGTTAATGTGACAATTCAACACCATTCAATTTCCCCAACAGGTCTTGCAGCTATCAAACTGGACGGAATCCCCCACCCCCTGGCTGTATGGTTCTGGGACACATGATCCCATGGGTGTATATTCTGTTACCCGTTCACACAACAAGGTTTCCCTTGAAGTGTGTCAGTGAGGGGCTATGCCTAATGTAGTTAGGAATGTAATTTATTGTCTCTGATTTCATTTGTTATATGTTTTTATTTCAAAAGTAAGTGAAGCTCAGTGGGTTTGGATGCCTCCGCTCTTTGTTTAGCCTAGCTTACACATAGAAATCATATAAATAGGAAATAGGCAGAAGCAATGTTAATGTCAATAGTGTAATGGTTACAGTATCTGCATAGTATCTGTGCATTCAAGGTTCAAATCCCAATAAAGTCAGGGATGTTTATCATGTTAAAAAGTATACCTTAACCACAGCTTGCATATATAGGTAGTATTCGTCTGTATAATAAACATTCAAAACACCCATATAGACCCATGTGTGCTGGAGAGTAAAGTCAACAGAGAATGTAATGTTATGTAAGCACATTGTGAGATGTTACTTCACTGAAATGTATATATCCTGAGTAGTTAGCTGATGTGGCCGTGTTAGAGTGCACAGGTTATACGTTACAAAGTTTGTTAACTGTGTTTAACTGCTGCTTTAATGTCACACAAACACTTTTAAACATGCTTACAACTGCTTAAATGAGCCTTATTCTGGAGTAAAAAACATTTTTAAAGCATCGCAAGTGTTGAACCCTGGACCATGCACACTATAGTCATGGAACTTACCACTAAGCCATCTGAGGTGTATACATGTTACATGGTCTTTAGACTACACCTTATACCATATGCATTCCACAGTAATGACCACAAATGGGACAGTCACTCTGTGTACATATGTACAGTACATTGTAATGTACTGTAGATTGTGAACCAACATATACAAATCTACATATGTATAACTGTTACAAATTGATATGAAATATATATATATATATATATATATATATATATATATATGTGTGTATGTGTGTGTGTGTGTGTGTGTCAGTGATGTCTGTACATAGATATAAATATAAATATATATATATATATATATATATATATATATATATATATATATATATATATATACACAGTTACATCAATAGCCATATATATAAATATCTATGAACACATTTCGTGACACAGAAGCAATCCAAAGGAATTGAAGTGTACACAAAACACATGCATCTCTGGTATTATAACTATTAATATTAACCTAATTCACCATAGAAGGGATGGTCATTGTGTATGTGAAGATTGGACTGGGGGAGAAATGATGGGTAATGAAATCATGCATCAAGGAGAGCCTGGGTCAGATGTTCAATAAGTGAACTGGAGAGGTATACATGGAGTATGGGGACAACATAAAAAGGACACAAAACAAGAACCTTTCTTATTCATAATACACCCTGTCATGTCACATTGCAACACCTAATTCCACAAATATATGAACATTAACATGTATCAGATGGTTTACTATTGAAAATGTGAATGGCACTTGGGCGACAGTCGGATAGTCGAACTTATAAGGTCGTAAACAAGGATGTCGAAGACAAAATAATCAGTCTAGGAACGGTTTTAACATGGGTCGAGGTAGGGTTCAGTATTATTCCCTACTACAAACATCTTCCCTACCTCGACCCATGTTAAAACCGTTTCTAGATTGATTATTATGTCTTCGACATCCGTGTTTACGACCTTATACGTTCGACTATCCGACTGTCAACCAAGTGCCGTTTGCATTTTCAATAGTAAACCGTATCAGACATATGTACACCACCTGACTGTCACATTTGTTTTCAGTAGTGAGGAATTCCTGTAGTAAAATGTATATTCTAAACACCATAACATTTGTACATATCTCAGATGCCTTAGTGGTAAAGTCAGTGACTGTGGCGTTCATGTTCCCGGGTTCAAGGGCTGTTAAGTTATTTTGAGGGCCAGAATAAGGGCTGTTGGATGCAGGCGGATTAAAGCACTTTTAAGCAGTTGTAAGCGGGTTTGCATGGGTTTACGTGACAGTAAGTGGTGCTTAAACACAGTTAAATGGAGAAGTGCTTCACAGGTTTAACCTTTGCTTAACATCGCACAGAACACGGGCAAACCTGCTTACAACCGCTTAAAATGTGCATTATTCACACTTTCCCTACCAGGTGCCTACTCCGAGAGGTAAAATAACACCTTCCAGGATTAGAACCTGTAACCATGTACTCCATCCTCACTGTAACCTACCACTAAGCTACTTGAGATGTACCTATGGCAGCTGCATATGCAGACAGATTAAAACACAAAAAGGAGGAATGTGTGGAAATAGGACAAACTGCAATGTACCCAATGAAAGGTGTATGCTTATATATATATATATATATATATATATAGAGAGAGAGAGAGAGACATGTCGATATATAGAGATATACATATATATGTAGATATATAGATAGGTTAAAAACATCTACACATCTATGGAGGTACAGATAAACGTATGCAATAATATATATTATATATTATATCTATATACATATATACACACATATATATATATATATATATATATATATATATATACACACACACACACACACACACACACACACACACACACACGCGCGCGCGCACACACGTATACATACATGTGTGTAGACAGCATCTGAAGTGTTCATATCTGAGTATAACATGGACCATAGCAATCACACATTCTGCCCCCCCCTCAAACAATATGAACATAACATATGAAGAGTATATGCCAATACACTATTACAAATATGTTCTCTGGACACAGTCACCAACACAACTACAATGACTGCAAATATCCATGACAGAATTACACAGACAGCTTTCATTTAGCAAAACTTTATTACATTCCGATGTATTGCCAAAAGGATTCAAGGACTAACAGTACCTGCATACTATACAGGAAGCATTTAACAGTGCCTTAATGAATCAGCCTGCAATTACCATGGTATTAGTCCACTAAGGGATAGGTGTTCACATAGGGAAAGAACCCACACACACATAGAACATGTATAAAAGTGGTTCCTACACACCTGCATCTGCTATGTACACCCACCAACATCTCCCCCCACACCCAAACTAATCACATCAATACATACTGTCATACCATAACCAATTATTCAACCACTGTACATCTGCTGAAACCTTGACATACCTGGACACAGACACACTAACAAGGCCCTATGTGAAATAGTTGCTATTATAGAATGGAACAGCTGCTGATGTTACAGGGTTTGTTTGAACTAATCCCGTTTCAGAGGGCTGAAAGGTTAGTACACCAGGAAGTGTTACCAATTACTGATTATCAGCACAGTATGATACACATTAACACCAAACTAAAGAAGTCTGGTAAGCACACTGTAAACCCCTTAACATTATATGCATAGCTATGCAGCCTTGAGCTGGTCAAACATCCTGGCCAGATTGAAACATATGCAGAAGTATTAGGTACAGAAAAACCCTGCGCAAGTAGCAATGTTCAGAAATATAACAGCAGTACTTACATTTAGACCCAGTCCTCTAGGCATTACACACAATATGTTAGTGTTCGTCTCCATACAACTGTTGCAATAGAAACAACAGTTCCAGGCTGTCTTTCTCACAAGTAAGGCAAAGGGACAATGCCCATGTGGAGTACACAATTATACTCCACTGTTGCCATGGTATTGGCTAAGGCAGTAGCTGTGCAGCTGATGTGCATGTAATTAACTACTTAAGAACACCAATTGGTTATCGGGATAGTACATGTTACTGATCTGTAACTATATAAAGTTGCCTTGTCATACATTCAAACCATCTGTATCTACCTGTTGAACAGTACAAAATACTGAAACACAAACCAAAAATGAGTAATATACCAGTCAATAACACCTCCAATTACTAAGAAGGTATGTATAACATTTAGTATGTCTGTGTATGTAGTACCTGTTCTGTAAGAATTACAGTGTAATCAATGCATATAGTAGAAATAGCTATCTTGTAGTGATGTATTGTTGAGCAGTAGTAATGCTTGCAGTATTATATGTGTGTACTGCTGTAGGTCACAAGGCAAACTCCTCATACACCACAAGGGATGATATATATGGGCTTGGAACTCACCAATTCGCTTCCAGCCACTGTCAGTGTCAGGGTTGGTCCAACAAGTATGTGCTATAACAGGGGATTGTATATGTCGATATATTATAACAGTAGACATATGTATGGGTGTATAAGTAAGATGGACATGTCAAAGGTGGGCTTACTGTGCAAATATGGTTTGCATTGTGGGATATTGTGCCAATAACTGTAATGTATAGTATTTTAGGCAGATCTGTATTCCATTTTACATAGCATTTCTGTTATGTTATGCAAACATTAGTTATGTCTATTGGCAATTACAATACTCAATAACAGGATCACTTCTATTCATCTGAAAGTTTAGCAGCAAGATAGCAAAGATAATTGGAAGAGCTAGCTAACTATCCATCCACATAACACATGTAATATCCACCTCTCTAGTATCGTTTGCAAGCAATAACAGCTGTGCATGTATGTGTACATGTTATTCATATGTGTAGTGACCCTTGTTACAGGGCTGGACCTCTGTAGTATCGTTTGCAAGCAATAACAGCTGTGCATGTGCACATGTTATGCAAATGTGTAGTGACCCATGTTACTGGGCTGGGTCAAATGGCTATGTGCACACCTACATAGAGTGGATATTGAGAGTAGAGACACACTGGTTGAACTACCAGGTTTATGTAGCCTAACCTCTCATTGCCAACCTAACAGCTGCTTGCACATACTGCATGTAAGGTAATGCACAGTACTGGTAATGAAACAGTTTGCATATCATCTTTAACTCCAGTGTAACATTTGCAGTAGGAGTGTAAGATGTAGGAGACTGCTGCCCATTTGTATTAGCCGCTTCATAGGTGATGGCTTACACTATCTGATTATATCCTGATCATGTTGATAGTGACAGCAGAGTCTATAGATACATGACTCTGTTTGGGGAGTGGGTGCCTGTACCCAAGAGAGCCCATGGTCCTGGTGTATATATTTGAGTATATACCCAGAAAAGAAAACAGACCTGCAGACACTTGCATCATCTGTAATCAACTATCAGGATGTGATGTGGTCCTCAGAGGAGGATTGCTGCTAAAGGTAGCTACAATGTTTCTGTAATAGCCAGTGTTGTCACGTCCATAACAGAAATATTTACATGTGAGCATCACTGTCCAAAACATCTTCATAAGCAATAAGTAAACTAAATACAGTACTTGGTATTTGTAGTACTGAATGCTCATACAGGCATGTCCACTAGTCAGCTACTGGTGTTTACTAATGTCAGCTTTGTGTATGTGGCCATCCTGGGGGAATGTAATCTCTATGCCATGTACACTGCCAAACCTACCTAACACTACACCCCACACATTGTCTGGGATGCAGCTACAGGGGTAAGCTGGAAGGCAGTCCAGTCTACTGCCATGACTGGACTGGACAGTCATGAGGTGCAGGTTAACACATGCATCTCATCATCACAACCAACACATACCCTTACCAGAACACAATAAGGACACCCACACACACTACCAGAAATCACACACATTCACAGACGCTTCTAAGTATCTGGCCAAACAAGTGACCTCCCAAGCTGGAATAGACAGACAATGAAATACACAAACTGTATGACATTTTTTGCATAATTGTGCCACACCTCAGGACACTAGTGGCTGGAAACATGCCCAGCAGTACTCATTTGTGAATGCAAACTCTATCACTATGTTACACATCAAGCTTTATGAGGGCATACATACTGCCAGTTGCCTGTCTGCCATGATTAACCACATACTCACACACTCAGACCACCTTTTGAACTATACCCATGGCTCTGACATTTTCCATGTTGTTGTGCAGGACCTGTGATGCAGTAGCCTGGACTGCATGGAAACACATGTAGGAACTGTCAGGTCTTGTAGCCCATGCAGGTATGTCCCAAAGCCTGGGTAGTATTCTGCCAGTGGCCAGAATGATACTGCAGTACAGGGATAAAAGGATTGTATTCCACAATTGTCTAATGTACTGGTGCAATTCAAAGGGTATCCATTATCTCTCTGCCTGGGTAACATGGTTGACAGACCATGATGCTTTGCCAGACAGGGCCTGCACCTGTCACCTCTGGACATCTGAATATTGGCTAGGGCTCATGCTTCCCCTATAGTGCCTTCCTCATGCACAGTTCTAGTGAAAAGTCCACTGCTGTTACAGGGACAGCCAAGCAAACAACTGTGGGTCTCGCTACTCAATGATACATGTCAGAAACACAGTATGGACTCACATATGTCAATCCCTAACATAGAGAACATATCTGTGCAGTGACTGAGACATGGATCAATGCTCCGGAGAGCACACCTGCATGACCATGTTATAACACATACCTCACCTCTTGCCCATTATCCTTTATTGGAACACACGGGCCGCAGGTGTGTCCATATTCCTGAAGGATATGTACACCTGCACACTAGTTGCACTTGTATAACTTCAGATGCATTATGCTGAGCAACTACCTTTGTGCCAAAGTGGAATCCAAATTGCACCTTGCGACAGATCACCCACCAGGCCGCGGATTTCCCAACTGTCATAATCTGCTGTAATGGGGAAGATTAGGTCTGAGACAGAACCATAATAATGGCTACTCTCAACTATTCCATTATGAGCTGGGAAGACACTTCATGTACCAACACCTGCACTCAAGGCATGTTGGATTCCATCAACCCCAATGACCTGGATCACAATAGTCACACAAACAGGGCTAACAGTATGCTACACATAGTCAGTCTCCAAAGCCAATGTTATGTTTCGTAAGAGCAAAGTGGTGACTGTCATGGCACTCATGCAGGTGGACAATGCATGTGTAAATGCTGAATCCTATACAAATGAACCTTAAGCAGTCACATACATGCAATGATTGTGCCATTGAAACAGAACCAAGATTCAACCAAACACAAACAAGAAGGCAAACTGGTGGTACCCTGCCTTAAACTCTACCACAAAAAGTAGTAACTGTTGCAAGAGTGAACACACATGAGTGGAGGTGATGCCTGGTCAGCCTCAATAAGATGCAGATGCACCACATGAAACCATACAAAGCTACTGTGAAACTAATCAGCCACATATTATGAGGCCAAGCACAGTGCATTCTATAGCTGTGTCATTAATTATAATGGCAACGACAAGACCTGCCATGCTGCACAGCACTATGGCATGGGAAGTACTGCACCTACAGAAATAGAACCTGTTCATCCAAATAGGGTCTTGGAGAACCTAAACCCACTCCCACCCCCCCCACAGGTACACATATTTATATATTCATGTACACTACAGAGCCCCTGTAATAACAACTATGCAGGTACAAGCTGCACTCTCTAAAGCCATACATACAGCTTTCATGGGACCTGTAAACATCCCAGGGTGTATCCTACACAAATGTAAGAACAATTTTCTCTCCACATACACATCATGTTCAATCATAGCTCCATGTCAGGCTGTGTACACACAAAATGGTGCACAGCAACAGTTATCACACCCCACAAAGGGAGAGACACCACTGATAATGAGAAATAGTGCACTACTACCCTGCTGAGTCTGGTCTGTAAGGCCATGAACCTTGATCAACTTATTTGATGTAGTCAGCACAGATATAGATGACAGTAAGTTTGATTCACACAGCATACCATGACCTTGCCAGGTCTTAGGACACCATCACCCATACTGTGTTCCAGCTGCACTCAGTAAACTAGGTGTATATTCCTATGTCACAGGAGTGGTTGGCAACTGGACTGCTGGCAGAACCAAGACTACAGAAGGTGTCTAACTAATACATGCACATCAAACCAGTGCCAGCTACAGTAATACAGGGTTCATTTCTGGTACTCCCCCTCTTTGTTATCTATACCACACAGACTAACACAGAAGGCATCTGCCTAATGATGTTTGCAAATGACTATGAACTAGGAGCAATAGTTGACTCAATGTGTGCTGCGGTCAACATACAGAAGAGCTTTTGTGGGTCAGATGTGTGGTGTGTGACGTATGGTCACAATCTGGCAGCTAAGTATTGAATTGTCATCCCCTATGTTAAAAACCCTGTACCCATGAGCTACCACCTAGGCAGCGGTCAACATAATGGAAACTGTGTGTGTATGGGATGTAGCTGGACAGTAGTCTTTCCTTTGATAGTTACTTCACCACACCAGTCAGGTAGTTGTATGTGGCACCCCTAATCATGACAGGGTGCCATCCATGAATATAGAGATCATTGTTCAGCCATACTCAACATTCATGTGACCCATAATAGATC
The DNA here is from genome assembly GCF_019279795.1 of Protopterus annectens. Classification (NCBI taxonomy): domain Eukaryota; kingdom Metazoa; phylum Chordata; order Ceratodontiformes; family Protopteridae; genus Protopterus; species Protopterus annectens. Next base: position 121,705,332 of record NC_056725.1, on the reverse strand, counting down.
ACATATTTCCTTTAAGGGTTATTGCCCATGTTCAGATGGCCTACACTGCCCTTCCCAATCCCTAGCTCCACTATGTAGCATGCAGCCTACCCTGAATAAAGCCATGTCCAACCCAGAGATGCTGGACATGCTACACTTAACACATCCTGATTCCAAATAAACACATGCTTCATAGACATCTACCTTTCTAGTACAAGGATCACAACATGCCTGACAGATCTCTGTCCCATACACTTTACATACTCCTGCCATACTATGCATCCCTGTCCACGAAGCTGCACATTGTCCCTCTTTGTGACATGGTGTGATGACCGCATGGCAAATATATCAGTAACCCTGTATATCAGTTCTGTGGCACTGCTTGAACTGGCCACTGAAACTTACTGTCTGTTGACTACAGCTAGGTAACCTTTCAGCCTAGGCTCATAAATGGTCCAGGGCATATAGTCTACTAGTTCACTATGACCATACATGCTATAGTTTATATCCAACCCTGCAAATACCATCAGGCTAGCTATTGTCCCATGTGTTTCACATGTGCAACACAGGTAATACATGGCAGGATGCTACACAGCTGTACATGTAGATGTATATGGCAAAACACATGCATGTATAACATTCTGTGAACAAGTGTGCAGGGTCACAGGTCACATTCCTTAAGGCTGTGTATGACTATATATGTGACATATACACAGCATTAAGGTCTATTGCATTAATGTGAACACATTCAGGCATGTGCTGATAGGTAATGACACCAGTACAGGCAAAGAGACATGCCCACATCAAGACAACATCCACATGGAGTATGAGCAATGTCATCACTTGACACACACATATATGGTGATAACATCACATCCCCAGTAAGTGTCAAATGTGTATGAGTTAAACATGTCAGTGATGTTAGTGTCATGTAGATTTGCAAAGACTTATTTGTAATCTTAGTAAATGTGATACACATGTTCAACTGTACTTCTGTACTTCTCTGTGAGTTACTGTGACCTGTCTCCATTATTATGTCTTTCAGGTATGCTGTGTGCCAGGCTGCCAGCATACACCCGCTTGGAAATGAGGTCCTCATCCCATATCACCTCTACAACCATTTAATACTCTTCAACCATGTGCCACAAGATGCACAGCAGTGGGATGCCCTGTGGGAGGATCTCCACAGGAGGGGAAATGAGGTTGGCGGCTGCAATCTCACCTATCAGCAGGTGTGCCAACACTGCACTAACCTTATAAGATGGGTGAAACAGCATGCTAATGCAATCACCAGGGATCAAGGTGCAACAGGTGGGGGCCACTCACCAAGCCCCCACTCACACGTACAGAGGAGCTACTGGCCAACCTGGGGACACCTGCAGACCTCCATCCACAAGCTTTAGCTGGTATTGTGGAGGTGGATGTCTCTCAACCACCAAGCCTGGAGTTGCCCGGTAAGTCAGTACTGCACATATAACACAAATATATTTCACATAGTTACATGCGTTACTGTACAATATGCAATGTAATATCATATGCAAGGCATGTATGCACACATGCCACATACTATAGTCTGCTACTCTATGTATGCACAGATGTGCATACTCCATAGTATAGTGTATTATACTGGCTTATGTGCTAACATGGAAATTGCACCCTGTAACTATCACACAGGTGTGGATAATGATCTTACTGCTGCAACACTCCTGTTTAGGTACCTCTGATGTTTTGCAGTGACAGCAGCCTGTGTCAGGTGAGATTGTTATTATTTACCAGGCTTGATAATGCACAGATCATATTAATTGCATGCTATCTGCCCTAACACACGTACACATAATGTATGGTGGTCCTGTTAATATACACTGGTCAGACCTAAAATGCATCACAGCGGTTACCCATGTGAAATAATTGAAGACTATATGAAACACCTACAATAAACCTTACAAACTGTCATTGCCAGATGCGTGGACAGCTGTGAATACAATGGTGGAGGTGTGGTTCACTGTAGGGACAGGTACTACAGATCAGCATTATACATGCTGGGAATACAAACAGTACTGTACAGAGAGCATATGTGTGCACACACTCTAAATGTGTTGGAGCTAGAGTATGACCAGCCCACAGGATATACCCTTGTGGATTATACCCTTGCTATGAATGTTACACAATGTCATGTGCTATCTGACATGTCCATGACATGTAGTGGGCTGATTGCAACACTGTTCAACTATCCTGCAAAACATGATATCTCACATCCCAAACATACCACCCTTTGTCTGCATAACCCTGTCCTCAGTGGAGCATATGTCATCTATGGGTGTATGTCATATGGGATAACACTGACGTGTGAAATAGATGGCCATCACAACCATTGTACAAAACATGTGTACACATGGCCATGGAGGATGGCCAGAGACATGAAGCAACACACACAGTGGACATGATGTACATGTGTGTACACCCTGTTGTACATTGACTTGACACAATACAACTATGGCCTTTGTGTAATGGTGATATTGCAGACGTGAAACACTAAACCTCATACAGGCCTGTGCACAGCTTGTGTAGGCATGACATCAAACCACCACATAACATGTCTTGAACATCTTGAATGTGTCACGACATGAAAGCATTCACCTATTAGGTATCCAAATACATACATGTGTTGCAAAACATACACATACAACCACATCAGGCCACAGATACAGTACATTCACTTTGCTGGTGTCAGACATCACTATCATGCCTGCTCCTTATTTGTGTGAGGTACACAGATGGCATGTGGGACATGGAGTACTGCTAAGTTAGCCATATGAGGGCATAGTTGCCAGGCATCAATAATATGGTTGCAGATGTGCAGGGGTGTCATCTGTATACCCTTCTGTGACCTGTGTCACACATTCCACATTAGGGTTTAGTGTGTATACACCTCAGTGATGTGGGTCACATTCCACATTAGATATGCACTGTATGTGAACACAGTCATGGCTATGAACTGTGTCAGTAACTCACACTGTATAGCAATAGTGACGCCACATGATGCCCTGCAATGGCTATGCACATCAGCTCAATGTGCAGTATGTCACTGCATATTTGTAGGGCGGACAGAAAACACTGCATCAGCTGAAGGCCCATGCCAGTATAACACGTCCCTGCACTGGGACACCATTACCATACTGTATATTTGAAAGGACACCATTGTGTTACACATGTATGCATGTCATTCAACATGTCAGCAGAAGACATATCATACTACATGTGATTGGCAAGGTCATACACCACACATCAGGCCAGTGCACTGTAAACCTGTGCTGGTCTGTGGCACCATTGCAAAGTAGGGACAGCCATGTCAAACATGTGTGTACAGCCACATGCACAATGTCTGTAGACTCAGCTCAGGGGTAGGCAGAATAATGTTGAACAGACATGCACTGCATTGGGGGAGATATGCAAGCTAGGGCTCAATTCAGTCAACATACCCTTCTGCTCATGTCCTCACACTAAGGGGTAGTGGCCAACATAAAGCATCAGTGGCAGATGTACAAAGGTAAGCGATGATCTGTTAACATGTGGGGTATGTTGCACACAACATGGCAGTGCAGTGCAACGGTGTATAGTGCATGCATTGTGCTGCAGGTATGGGGCATAAGCTACTAACACAAATGGTGCAACACAGGTATGTATGCTAACTACCACTATAATCATGTAAGGTGCATGCTGTCTGCTATAACACATGCATGCTGTTGTGTGAAACTCAGGGATGTATGATAACTACTACTATAATTGTCTAAGCTGAATGCCATCTGCCATATCACCTGCATGTTGCATGCTGTTGGGTGCCATAGCATGTGTCTGTGTGACTGTGTGTCTGTCTGTCTGTGTGTCTGTGTGGTATAACTTGTAATGTACAGTTTTTGTCTGCCCCTCACAGGTGTTGATGTAGGTGCGTTGCCTCCTGCGGTCCACCTGATGTTAGTGTCCCCACAGACTCTAGCAGTAATGATGAAAGTATGATTGAGGCACAGGCAGGGTAGTCAGGGGCTGAATCTGTTCCATTGGTTGCCATTCCACCTGTATCCCCCTCATCCTGGCACGCAATTCTCCTGCACTACACATACCCCATCACCAGTGGCCATAGGGGAAGGACAGTTGGTGGGTGGTAGCATGGAACAGGGAAGTGTGGAGTCTATGGAAGGTGTGCCTGTACACCATGATCCCAGCCAACTGACTGCTGATGTCCTACACAGGCATGTGCCCAGTGCTGCTCATAGGAGGACCACTGGCCAACATTCCCCTGTGAGACAAAGCACATGAGCTGTTGTCACCAGACACATGTTTCAGGCTGTAATGGAGGCACAGGAATGTGCTGAACGGCACAACAGAGAAGGTCTGAGTCTTTAGAGGTCTGCTGTCCATTCTTTAACTGACAACATCCAGGCAATTGCAAATGCTCACCATCATCTTGCAGATGTTTTGGATAGATGATTGGGTGACATGGTGGGAGTCCATGACCATGGCATGTCAATCCTCGAGCATGGAATGTCTGTGCTGGAACATCTGGTGGGAGTGAAGCATTGGGCACATGGAAGTAGGTCAGCTACATCACCTGTTGAAGGTCTACATTAACATGCTACTGCACATGCCCGATCCCATAGTGGTGCTAGCAGCAGCAGTGTAGCTGGTGCTGTGCAGTCCACACCAGGACACAGCAGGGCATGTGCACATAGTCCTGGATGGTCCCAACAGGGACACAGTTCCAGTGGACATGTATCATCAGACAGTACCCAATCTGGACCTTTGCCTGGTGGTGTCCATGCAATCCCTGGCAGGCACAGTTTACGTGGCCATGGCCAGACACTGTGAACTGTGAAACTGCACTGTACAGTCTGCAGCTGTCAATAATACCCCTGTGTAGGCCAGTCACATGCCAGACCTGTGTACATACACACACACACACACACACACACACACACACACACACACCAGAAACAAATGTAGGGCACATCAACACACATATGCATAACATCCACACATGTCCAATGATATCAAAGGCCCTAACCCACACACATGATGGCATCCAATGGTGCAGCCTAGGCCTCTGGCAAACTGTATCACCCTGTGCATATGATGATGCCTGTGCCACATCCCTGTCATCCACACCATCAGTGCAGGGACATGCTCATATGGTCTGATGCACAGGGTGAACATACTAGGAAGACAATTGTAGATTAATATTGTTGAGTAGTGTTGACAGGCAGCAGACATAACATGTATTGCAGTTTTGGAATGCATTTTGTAAGTATGACAGTACGTATCATGTGTAACAACAGTAAGAGCATGTTGATCTTGATGTTCTGCCTTCCTCTTTCGGATGTAATTGCATGTGCCAGGGGATGTCAGTGTTTGCAGTTAGTGTCCCATATGTACATGTTGACTACTCACAGCTCTGTATGACAATACCTGCATGCACTTTGTAGCTTCCACATCACAGTTATAATCTCCCATGTTTCAATTATGTTTACTCTTCTAATGATCCAAGAGCATGATAGCTGTGTAGCAAGCTACTGTGTTCAGAGCTGTCACATCCATAGTGGGTGACATCATAGGTATAGTTACCTGGAGTGGGGAGGAGGTAAAAGAGTGGTATAGTGCATGGCAAGGGTAAAGGCAAGTGGAAATAGTGGCTTCTCATTGGGAAGCAGTAATACCCGCTCCCATGACAGGATGCAAACACAGACACACCCACAGGGATTCACAGACACAGTAACACACACTCTGACACACACACACACACACAGTTGCCAGTGTTGGGATGAGAACCCCTGCCTATGTGCAAATCATCATTATAGTACTATGCAATTACAAGATACACCACAGAGATTACACATGTACAGGTAGTAGGAATGGCCTAAGATCGAGGACATCAATAGGGATACTAGAGTGCAGTGAGTGTATGTGGGGAGGAGGGGGGGTTCATCAGTAGGCTATGTAACAAAAAGCCACACCCCAGAGTGTACATGTTAACAGGTGGTTATAATGCCCTTCTAAGATTGATGACATCAACAGGGATACTAGATTGCATTCAGTGGATGGGGGAGGGGGCATTAACATTTCACTATGGTAAACTACAGCCTCACTCCAGGGACTGGACAGCCATACATACACACACGCACACACATACACAACACACACAAACACACACGCACACACACACACACACACACACACACACACTGTGGTGTTCACAAAGATATACACCTATTTCACACACATACAGACACTTGACATGTGTGAGGTTCAACCACCTGCCTATGCCTTTCTTTCTACACTTCACTCTGTACTGATGTCTATAACAGTGTTCAGGAGAGTCAGAAACATGTGGGATGTGTTCCCCACCATACGTGACATATATGGACACACACACACCCACATCTGCCAATACTGTGAATCAAACACCTGCCTATCTCATAATAGGTATTACAGAAGTACAGCATTATTGCATGCACTACAAAGCATACTGACTCTTTCCTGCCAACTGTGCTGATATATGCACAATATATGCACAGGGGAGGTGTTACTGTTACAGGTGTCAAGAGGGTTGCCTTCAGTGTCACCCTTACTGCATTCTACAGTGTTTGTCTTCCACTTCAATTAACAAAACCATAGCTTAGCAGTTACACAGATTATTATAGGAATGATTGTAACACACCTGTGAGCTGTCCTCAGTAATCATTCATCAGCAAAGTAGCCTCACTACTTAGTAGTCATTTCCAAACATCTGTCCATACCTAATGCACAGCTCACTGTACTTTGTGCATATCACCATATACAGTTGGCAATGTTGAGGCTGCATTGCAACAGTATGATATACTAAGACAACAGTCACCTTCAAATATCAGACACTGCACATGCATGGAATCTAGACAAACATCAATACATGTACACATATGCAGTCTACATCGGTAAGTGGACTAGCAGGTCAAGAGGATACAAGCCACACCATCCCCACGCCATGTTTAAAACCTAGCCAAGCATTCCGCAATAATGGATGTTGTATTCATGTACTGGTAGGACACACAACCACCTTCACGGAGTAGCCAAGTGTACATATATGCCAACAGCACATATCAACAAGACACACACACAGCAATATTCCATGTCGTGATCCTACAAACTGTTACTTGACAGTTCCATGGTGAAACCAGGGCACTGTAATAGTCAACAATGAGCACATCATATTTGCCACACACCTCATGTTTACTGGAAGAGTGCCAGCAATGTGCTCTGTTAGAGCTAGGCAGTACACTCATTCAAGCATGTGCGAGGTCTGTGGCTTGTAAACATCTCACCCCAGCATGTTCTGGCTATTGTGGTAATAAGGTTAATGTCCAGACAGCACACACTCATAATTGTTGACATGGGGTATATGTAGGAGCTGTGGGCACACATGGCTGTACATGTTATGGACATATCACCTGTAACTACTCAGGAAAATACAGAGCAGAGCTGGATTTCCCTGAGTCTGACAATACAGGCCGTGTGTAGGTCCTATGATCCTGTTATTTGGGTATTTTTGTAGGCATTGCATTAGGTGGACATGTCTAATGACATACATGCCCCATGGATTGTTGTATGATATGTTATGTGTCATGGGTGACCAGTAGAGAGGGAATATTACCTCTGTTAACATAGATATCAACCCTTATGTACTGTTAGCATGCTATCTGCCATGTGCATGTGTGTAATGAATGCAGCCACCTGTATGTAGAAAGGACAACGACAGCTATGGTATTTTCATTTTTGTTGTATGAGTGTAGGATGTACATATCCAGGGTAGGTACAGTTAGGTCATATCCAACCATGAGGGTGTTGCTTACTGGTGTACAGCAACAGTTGACTGTGTTAATGCTGACAACATCTGAGGGACTCTGGTATGTGTACAACTAACCTGGTTACAAACCGTGGTATTATTGCATTGCATAACACATTATCCAGCTGTGTCAGTACATGGGTACTTTGCACAGTTGATGTAGGCCTAGGTACAGTCCACCAATCAAAGGTTATCTGGTAGTCTACCATACTATGTCATACCACATGTATGGATGTGTGTTGGTAGTCTGAGGACAAGGTGGTGGATGTATAAGAGGATACAACCTAGAATGCAATGTTTGTCACTATCACCTGTACCTGACTCATCTGTGATGAGTTATGTCAGAGTAGTGGTCTTTACATGTGAGTAGCCTTTATGAATATGTGGACACCACCACCTGGAATGGTCTGTACTAGTGTTATGGTCCACATGTCTGCATCTGAGTTATATGGTGGTAGTGCAATTGTGCACTATAGAGCCTTCAGCCAGGTGTTCCTCACTGCACAGATGTCAGTATTCCCAATTGTAGGCTCTACATTGAGCAAATGGATTACAAAAGCCACACATCTAGCACTGGTTAGCATAAGCATCCAATGCAATTGTCTTGTAGGTATCAGAGTGTTACTTTTGTGTGTAGGACATTTGCCTTGGAATGCAACTATATGGGTAACTGTGACCTAGGTATTATCCACACTTACTTGAAACATGGATGCATGTGCTCTGTGTCGAAGGCTTGTCATTCAGTCATGACAGCCTGGGATGACAGACACTGGACAGCCTCATAATTACAGCAGGACATTGTCTCATTGTTTTGGTCAAGCAGTTGCCACTCGTACCATAACATCATTGTGAGTGGCAGTAATGAGCTTGGTATCAAATGCCACATGCAAGGTGACGGACAGCAGCAGATGTTGTGTATATGACCAATGTCAGATATACTTAGTGTAGCGGTCCTGCTAATACTGACAACTACTATCACAGCCAGGAGAGGTCATCTTGACACCTGTACCTCAGTACCATTACACAATGGGGCTCACATATTATGCTTGCACATGCCACTGTTCCAAGTATAATGCCACTGTCCACAACCTGCTATCAATGTATGCCTTTCAGGGCAGCAAGGTGTGTGACACATGCTGTAGGTAGCATCCACCTGTGTGTCCCAGTTAACCTATTGTCTGTCATTTCCACACATGCATGATTGTGCATACTTCACATATATATGTCAGTACTTCATGTACATGTATGCATATGTATCACACAGCACAGACACAGATATATAATTTACGGGCCACATACAGGTATCTGGTAGTAAACCTGTATGATGTGCATATATACTGACAGTTAAGATGTACATAGCTGTAAACCTGTGGTTTTACAATAGGAGTCCATTACAATGTGTTCTGTACATGTAAGTATATGAGCATGCACATTTTGGCCTTCTGTGGTTAGAATCGGAGTGCATCCCAAACATTCCTGTGCTACTAAGTGCATGAGCGTACCCACTGCCACCTTGTGTAATTTGAGTCAGTGCATCCAAACAAGCCCTTTGTTTCTGTGCATGAGCATTCTCAGTATAACCTTGTGTAGTTGTAGTCATAGTGCATCCCAAATGGCCCTGTGCTACTAAGTGTATGAGCATGCCCACTGTCACCTTGTGTAACTGGGGTGAATGCATCCAAACAAGTCCTGTGATTCTATATGTATGAGCATGACCACTGTAACCCTGTATAGTGATAGTAGTTGTCCATTCCACAGATGGGCATACTCCAGTTCAGGGCTTGTTGTGCTACAACTATACCTCTCAGGCCTACCTATGTCTTACCTGCAGATGATGTGTCTTGTTTGTGCATACAGGTAACAATGGACTCCTACTTTAAACACACAGGTTTACAGCTATGTACATCTTGACTGTCAGTATCCCTGTTGTTGTCCTCAATCTTAGAAGGGCATTCTGACTGCCTTGAAATTTGTAATCTCTGTGGCGCATCTCATAACTGCGTAGTACTGTAATAGTGATCTGTAGGTAGACAGGAATTCTGATCCCACCACTGGCAACTGTGTGTGTGTCAGCAAGTGCCTGAGTGTGTGCATCAGCAAATGGCTGTGTGGTTCTGTGTATGTATTTGTGTCTGCATCCTGTTATGACAGTGGGTTTTACTGCATTCCCAAGAGATACCACCTTTTGCACTGGCCTTTATCCTTATCAACTGCTAAACCTCTCTTTTCCCCCCTCCTCACTGCAAGTAATCAGTCCTGTGATGTCACCCAGCTCAGAAGTGGAATTAGAGTAAGTGTAACTGTATGGGTTCTGTGGCACATACCCCAACTGCATACCACTGTACTAGTTACTTTCATAGGCAAGACGTGTATGCACAATACTGGCAAGTGTGTGTGACTACCCTGTAGCCAGGCATACACATGTGTAATGTCTTTTAACATGCTGCACACCATGGTAGTCATCTGTGGTGAATGGAGTTTACAAATTATTACATAGTTAGGAATAGAAAAGAATAGACAGTCAAGAACGACTACAGTTGGGTATGTTATATTCCTGTGTCACTGTCGAGCAGTGACACAGAAGTGGTCACCGGGGTGTAAGTCCAAACCCATCATTCCCCCACCCAAAATCCACAATCCCCGGGGTAGATTACCTTAGCCATCATTGCCCACCCCAAACTCCACATACACAACAACCATCCCTTCTCTGGTGAACTGATTAAGATTTAAATGTTATAAAACAAGAGATGCCTCAGTTTTGTGTACACGTCAGTTCCTTTGGAACCCTTCTGTGTCACATAGGGTGTTCAGACATGTGTATATATATATATATATATATATATATATATATATATATATATATATATATATATATGGCTATAGCTGTGCCTGTTTATATGTGTGTGTATGTATATATATATATATATATATATATATATATATATATGTGTGTGTGTGTGTGTGTGTGTGTACACGTCCCATAGGTGCACATATATATTTAGTTATGACAGTTGTACAGATGTAGACTTGTTTATGTTGTTTCCCAGAGTACAGTACATTCAAGGGTACTGTACATATGTACACAAAGTGACTGCCCCATTTGTTTTCAGTACTGTGGAATACCTGTAGTAAGATGTGCATTATAAAATCCATGAAACATGTATACAACCCAGATGGCTTAGTGGTAAGTCCAGTGACCTCGGTGTGCATGCTCCAGGGTTCAAGACCTGCAAGGCTTGTTGATAATGCCAATTAGGACTGAATAAGACACTTTTAAGCAGTTGTAAGTGGGTGTAAATGTGTTTTCACGACAGTAAGCAGCGGGTACACACAGGTAAAAGACATGTACAACTCGCAATACACTTGAAAGGCCCTTCTTTGGCTATTCTGCTGATGTCACCCACCTAGGAATGCACCTCTGGGAGTGCTGTATCCCAGTAATCTCCATAGCACGTGCTGTAACTGTGTAAGGCTATAGTGTGATAAACTATTTTGGTAGGTGTTCTAATCCCAGACATGCCAACTGCGTGTGTGTCTTTCTGTCTGAGAAAAAAATAATGCTTTTTAGAGTACACACACTCCTTACAATTCACATACTCACCTTTGGCAATCCTGCTGATGTCACCCACCTAGAAATACACCTCTGGGACTGCTGTAACCCAGTAATCTCTGTAGCGCGTGCTGTAACTGTGTAATGCTGTAGTGTGATAAACTAGTTAGATAGGAGCTCTATTCCAAAACATGTGTGTGTGTTTGACAGGAGGTGGCTGTGAGTGTCTAACCACTGGACATGTGGAGCATTTTTTGTAGTTTTCCTGTATGGTGGCCATATTATATGTCACAATGTCCACCTCACGAGGAGTACAGATGTCAATCAGCCAAGGGACTGGGTTGGCAAGCCATACCCTTACATCTGGCAAAAGGCCTGATGAACAAAGTATGCAGCCCTACTATTACCCGGAATACGGTCTGAACCCATGTGTCATACACAAACACAATTGCCTAGAATATCCCACTATGTTGGTAGTACCCTGCACATTGTTGCCAGATAGTAGGCATGGTGTGATTGCAGTGGGCTGCAGAGGGCATGTCACCCTGTCCAACAGTACAATAGGCACATAATTGTGGACAATGTGCCTTCATTATGTTCCCCACTGGATGCCTGCAACATATGTGGTGCCATCAAATGTGATCCACAAAGGACATACAATGCCTTACACACATGCCCTGTATGGACAGATGCCACTGACACCAGGGAATACCTGTATCATGCTGTCAATGCAGATGCAGGGTCAACCTGCTGTCAATTAGCAGGTCCTGCCACACCAGGCCAGTATTGGCACATCTGATAATAGTCTGTGTGCACAACATGTGCCAGGCAAACCAGGTACACTTGTACATGTCATTGTACATTATTGTGGGGCATGCACATCCCAGGCAATGTCCACGTCAAGGACTATCAAACACAGACATGGCATGCATTGCAAAGCAATGGCCACACAAAATGGTAACCAGGATGACAGGACAGTTCATACAATACCCATCTATGTGGGACATTGCAGACACTACACCCCTGAACCACACTGCACACCATTGTCAGGTGGTGTGATGCCAAGAATTAACCCTCACCCAGCCTTGTACAGCCATCTTGCACAGCCAACCACTACACACCCATGAAGCAATGCACACATGCATGTCAGTACTGGCACCTTGTGTTTGCGTGTGGGATATGATGTGCCCAACCACAGTCACACCCAGTATAGCTCCCATTGGCATACTGACTGATGTCAGACATGTTCACATACCCTAGCCCATAGAACCTCAGGATATCCCCTGTGGTGCATGTAATACCTTTGCATTACTGCAGTGTGGCAAACTAAGTAGTTAGGAACTATATTTGTGAGCCCGGCAAAGTGTGGCAATGTGTCTGAGTCCCTTAGAGAGTGTGGTTGTGTTGACAATGACATCTGTTCATGTGGACAGCCATGTGTGCTACACCTAATGTATGTCTACTATATCTTTGTTGCAGATGTCGCTCACCAGCACACATATATGTGTGCTGGTGAGCGACAGCATACATATATGTTCTTACAGCACACGAGCATGTCAGCTATGTGGCACATGGAGTAACTGCATGCACTTGTAAAAGTAATGGTTAGTCAGTCAGGGGTTTGAACCCCTGTACTGGTACGTGTGTGACAGGTGATGCTTAGGTTTTAGTCTCCAAGCCCTTCTCTGATGTACTTTGCCTCTGTCTGTCCCTCCCACACACTCTCTGGTGGATGTGGAGTTGTACACCTGCTCAGCAGCAGCTTGTGTTTTGTACCTGATGGTCATGATCAGGTGATGGCCTCTGCATCTATTGCAGTCCTCCTCTAGCTGATTGCATGTGGAACAGCTGTGGTGACATTCCCATAGCCAATCGCATGGAAACACAGTCCAATATCTAGGAACATCATGTTGGTGTTTGCCCATGACAGTCACTGGAAGTGGAACCTGGATCTGGTGTTTGGTAAACAGCATCACAGATGATATCTGGATATTCCTCAAACAATATACACAGTGGAAAATAGCCTAAAGACAGGAGTCGATGTGCCAGACATGACTACAGCATGTAAGTGTAGCTATGCGTCATTGAGACTACTGCCAATTTAACAGGTTGTGTGTGGTAATGGCTAGTCTGAATGTTTTAAAACTGACAAGACAGTGCTTTGTTTATGAGGAAACCCCCATCTGTAGGGCTATCTGTGTACTGGTCAGTGTGTGGAACTCTTTGTTTTCTTGTGTTACTCACTGAATACACATCTGTGAACTGCAAAAGCATAGTGTGAGGATTGCAGTCAGTACATGGTGATAGTGATGAGAGTTACTGCCATCGCATCCCTCATTGGACATATGTCACAAGAAACAGTAAACCAAAGAAAAAAGCACCAAAGGGAGCGTAGAAACTGCTTTTTAATAAAATAAATAAATAAAATCATCCAACGTAATTTGTGTTAAATGCTTTCATCACAATAAAATGACTTTATCAGAACAACTGACCAAGGATATACTCCACATTTAAATACTCTCCCACCAATAACTGAAAACCAATCAATTAACTAATTAATCAGCCTTTGAACATTTAAAGCACCACGTACAACAAATGTTAAATTCTGAGCATAAAATATATATGCAGTAAATAAAATTCTCGTACATTTTTTTAAAAATCATGTTATTATATATATGCTCATGTAATTCATATTTTCATCAATCTAATATAAAGTTTTGTCTGTATGAAATAATACATAGTTGTGAAAATGCATTCAGTTCAAAAACAGCTGATGTGCCAGTGTCAATAAACTAAAACATGCCTTAAAATGGGGCTATAAACACTATCTAATTTGATTAGCCCTTTCCTTTAAAACTGAAAATATGGATATGTGATAATTTAAGCCAGGATAAAAATTTGCAGCCAACCTGAGCTGCCACATTAATTCCTTTTTATATAAATGATTTTTCCAATCCCCCCCACATCCAAACTCACTGAATCAACAATGGCAAACTTGAAACCAGTGTGTCCACTGCAATCTTGACTATGTCTATGGAGGGCGTTTGTTTCCTTTTGATGTTTGATTTCATACAAGTGCTCGTATATCCTGAATTTCAGGGCTCTCTCTGTTTTCCCGATATAAAACCCATCACAGGTGTTACACAATGCAATATAAACTATCTTGTTAGTATAACAGTTCCCTTTCCTCAAATATATTATGCTTCCAATTCTATTATTTAAGGTTACAGAGGGTACCTAGAGGATGTATCCACAATATGAACAACATCCACAAGGTTTAGTATTTCCTCCATCATGTGCCCTATCCACTCTAGTTTTCTTCAAGTTTAACTTGATGTTGCTACCAACCTTCATAGAAAAAATTGGTTTCTCCCCTACATTCTTGTAAACCTCATTATTCACCTTGAATATACCCCAGTTTTTGTATAAAATCTGTTTAATCTGATTAGACAAGGAACTATGTTGAATAACACATGCCAATAATGGGCCACTGTTCATAGCTGCAGTCTCAAGTCTTCTACGCTTTGTACAGATGTCATGCAGTATATATGCATGTGTTGTGCTCCCTCTGCAAATATATGACATCTGTTGTGTTGGGTTGATGGTCATATCTATGCATGCTGTTATAAGTAATCCTGAATGCTGTTGACTATTACTAAGCCATATTTGTGTTAAAACTGCAACACCATAGGCTGTATGGGATTGGAGGTCCCGGCAGAACCTCCTGTCCCACTTCAGCTGGCCATGGCACCGGGCACAAGCACATCTGGGGCCCAACCTTGAACCTCCACCTCTGTTGGCTCTGCAACACCTTCTGGTGGAACCGCCACTGAGGATGGGGCTTGTCCCCCCTGGGAGAAGATCCAGACAGGAACTTGTCAGCCATCGTACAGTCCCAGATGTGGTGTGTAGGGGGCTCTATAAGGGGTTTTGAGGCCAGATACGCCAGCTCAAGGGTAGAGTGTCACATTTAGAGGGTGATCCTGCCTCTCCTAGACAGCCCCCAGCACAGCTACCTTTGCGGCTGTGAAGGTGCAGTGGTGGCTGGTCATGGGTGGGGACCTCCGTCCCACTGTTTCCATCTGGGGGCTCATGGGCTTGTGACTACTGAACACCTCTCCTCGTCCAAAGTGTATCCCCCCACATATGTCATATACCGCCCCTGTATGCTGTCTTGTCTGTCATCCTACCCAACCTATCCTCCACAAGCATACCTACTCTCCTTGCCCAACATCCCACTCTCACCTTATGAAAATGGAAGCAAAAGGCCTATCTGTTCCCAGAACAACATTTGCCCCATACATAGCTGTCCATTTCACACACATGTCCACTGGACACATGTAACCTTTTTAATTTGCATCACAACATACTACTGTTGTCCTCACCCCTCTCTCCCAGGCACACGATCCTGGTATGCACATGACTCCTAAAGGTTCCAGGAACATGTGATGCAGACAACCCCATTGTACACATGACACTACCAATCCCTCTATGGTTACCCCATTTACCTTTTTCATGATGATGATGTCGCACACAGCACCTTGCAAGAGTACTGTTCTCACATAATGATTGGACAGGAACTGTTTTGTTAATGTAAATAAAATGCACAGAGTAATGTATTTGGACAATGTACAAATGTTTGCGTGTATTAATGACACATGTCTGTCTGAGGGAGTCTTGATATTACATAGGACAACACCACTACATAATACAGGAGTTGCTGGTATTTCCCTTTTCATTCTTTTTTAATGCTTTGTTGTCACATGGTATGTTCCTGATATATCTATATATATATATATATATATCTATATCTATGTATGTATCTATATCTGGACATAAACACACACACATACATCTGCATGATGGAATACATTTCCTATACTGTTGAATGACTGTGCTGGATGATATGCTTGTGATAACATCCAATGTCTGTATATCTGCCATGGCATAGTGGTAAATCACATTGGTTGTGCTATGCAGGGTCCTGGTTTTCAGCCTTGCAGAGGCCCTTTATTTTATTGCAAGGCAGAACAAGGGCCGTTGGATACAGAGTGATTAAGGCACTTTTAAGCAGTTGTGAGTGGGTGTGCAGGTTTGTGCGATGGTAAGCTGTGGTTACTTTTCGTTACAGTTCCTCACTCAGTTACCTTCTTCATTGCTTAATCTGTGTAAGCAGTGCTTACCCCTATGCAAACAGGCTGAAACCCGCTCACTGCTGCTTAGAAGTGCTTACTCCCACTTACCCCCGAGCTAATTTCTTTAAAAGAAAAGAAAAAAGGGGTGATACGAAAGTGGTGAAAAAGGGGCACAAAGAGGGAAAGACAGTAGGCAAGGTAGCTAGGGATGTGCAGGAAGGGTGTAGGGAAGGTCCATAGCTATCCATTTCTTCTAAAGCAACGGCTGTGCATACGCAATAAATTTGGTGGTACATTTGGACACTCACAACCCTGAGAGAGGAGTGAGGACAACAATAGTATGTTGTGATGCCAATTAGAAATGTTTACATGTGTCCAGTGGACCCATGTACAAAATGGACAGCTATGTATGGGGCGTGCTTTTTTTGCAGGAACAGATTGCCCTTTTTTCTTTTATTTTTAGGTGAGAGTGGGATGTTGGGGAAGGAGAGTAGGTATGATCAGGGAGGATAGATTGGGTAGGATGACAGACAAGACATATACAGGGGCAGTATATGACACGTGGGGGGAAACACCTTGGACGGGGAGGGGTGTTTGGAAGTTGCAAGCCCATGAGCCCACAAATGGATACAGTGGGACTGATTTCCCCACCCATGGGCAGTCACCACTGCACCTTCACAGCCCAGAAGGTGGCTGTGCTGGGGGCTGTGTAGGAGGGGCAGGCTCACCCTCTAGTTGTGCCACTCGGCCCTCAAGCTGGCATAGGCAGTCTCAAATCTCCCTGTTGAGCTCCCTATGCACCACGGCCTGGTTCATACCATGGGTGACAGGTTCCCGTCCGCTTCCGCTCCCGAGGGGGGGGGCGAGCCCCATCCCCTGTGGCGGTTCCACCCGAAGGTGGTGTAGGGCCAATGGACGAGGAGGTCCTAGGCTGGGCCCCAGATGTGCTGGTGCCTGGTTCCATGGCCAGCTGAGGTGGGACAGGTGGGTCTGCTGGGACCGGCCTTCCCATACGAGCTATGCTGTCGTATGTTTAAGGCAGATATGAGTTAGTAATAGTCAACAGTATTCACGATTAGTTATAACAGCATGTATAGGTATTCCCATTACCCAGGATACCAGATATAAATAGTTGCAGAGCAAGCGGAACACATGCATATATGGGTAAACAGTGGCCATTACAACAACATGCAGGTTTCATTGATGGCAACAGGCCACCAATATGGGAGCATTTTAACATGGCACATGCATAGAAACAGATGTGAATATTTATAAAACAATAGGACATATGTCCCAACAAAGGTTAGGAGTGTAGACATACCAAATGAGTTGTGTAAATCGGTTATTTTTGCACATATGGTAGGGGTGAGAGAGAGAAAGAGTTCAATTAACAACTAATACATCCTTGTAGTTTTCACAACATTCATAGTCACTGCAGTGGTCTGTCCCTTACATGTATTATTACACTACCGAATGGCATTAAATTGTACAATGGTATGTTTGTAGAGTAGTATGTACGGGACCTGTGTCTTACGTACAGGCTTGATAAGATGCAGGTGTTAATGCAACATGTTTTGTGACTGCTCTCCTACACTTTGGGTGAGATGCTGGGATGACAGGTATGGTTGCATGTACATTCTCTGACTATGTACAAGTCTGACTATCAGTTATATGTCATTAACAGCTGCCTACATTTCTGGGATCATCACACTAATTTGTCAGGGGAACAGGGCAAAAGGCAGGTGATGTAGGCCACTTATCAGGACATACTGGGCAGATTGGAACAGTTGAGGGGTATGAATATACATACCACTCTCTATTTGAGCATTCTAGCAAAATCTCTACAGTTGTTAAGTGTAAATATGCATACAGCTTTCTCTCTGAACATTCTAACAAACTGTGTGCAGTTGTGTGGAATGATTATGCATACAACTTACTATCGCTCCTGGGATCCAAAGCCCTGCTGTGTGTGACAAAAGCATTACAGTTAAGATTACTGTACACTATGCTATCAGGCAATTGTTGTGAGGCCTTGCAATATATTTTGTCTAATATGACTGACCTGTTTGCACTTCCAACATTGTTATACAGCACTTCATACACATTCTATCTGCATACCACAGTGTAGATAACACTGCTTACTACAACAGTACTATTTAATAACTGCAACAGTACAACAACATATGATTGCAGAGTAAACAGAAGCAATGCAGGGATTACACCTTTATTTGCAGCATATTACACAATTCTGTATACTGGTACAACACTTTCTGAGGCTCTTACATTTATTTATTATGACAGTACATGCAGGCTATTTACTAACCTGCCTCGTGATGCATCCTTTGCAACCTAGCATCATAGGCTTGCTGGTTCGTAGCACTCTCATCTGCAGCTGTCAGAGAAGTACAGTGATATTTAGTCATACTTATCCATAGTATACACAAGCTAGGCAATTATTAACTACATAGTGGAAGGAGTATTTACTCAGTTCTGGGGCATTCTGCATCTGCCTTGCTTCCTGGATCCACTGTTCCAGGACATCCCCCCTCCACCGCTTCAGGTCTGCAGGGTGGTGCCTGACCTGCTCACCAGTCCGAGGGATACCTGTGGCACTAGTGAGGTCACGGGCGAGACTGTCCCAGGCCTCCATTTTGTACTGCAAGCCCAGGTACTGGCCCTGCAGTAGTCTTCTGTCATGGTGCTTTACCAGGAACCATACCATGAATTTGGACTCCTGGATACCCCAGCACTGCATTCTAAAGTGAGAGACTTCTCCAACTCCAGCCATTCTGCCTGCAGGGGGATGCTACAACCAGTTATGAGCCATATTCCTGCCTCTTCAGTTTAAGTAGGGCCAGATTCCCACACGTTTCCGTACTTGGCTGGTTTTGTAATGGCTAAGCTATGGGCACACCTGCTTACTTCAGGTTGGCACTGCTTAAAGAGGTTTAACTGTGGGCATATTGTATAGGCTTCCCTATACATTGCTTACAATTACTTAGTTGGGCTGTGCTGTGGTTAGCATTGCTTATTGGTTTTCTAGCATTATATTTGACTTTTGTCAACGATGTCTTACTCATTACAGGCTATATATGTGTCTGGTATCTGTCATTCATTTGTACATACACTGTATGGGGTCCTGGGGACTTCAGAACCTTATTACAGTGACACCTCAACTCTATGTTTACTGCAGTACTCCACTTCACATATTTATGGTCTGTGGCAGGTTATAGCACATTACACTGTACATAGATTCAGTTCAAATATTTGATTTGTTTCCCTGTTGTGAAGATTAGTTTGCTGATACCTCCTTTATATGTATTGCTATCATGGTGTAGCGGTTTACTACTATGACTGTGCTGTACAGGGTCCTGCGTTTTAGCCTTGCAGAGGCTAGTTATTTTGTTGCTGGCCAGAACATGAGCTGTTGGGTACAGAGTGATTAAGGCACTTTAAAGTAGTTGTGAGCAGGTTTGCGCGGAGCTAAGCAATGCTAACCTCTAGATACAGTTTCTTACACTCATTTAGTATCTACATTGGTTCACCAGTGTGATACTCACATACCGGCACCCAAACAGGCTTAAACCCAATTGCTCCTGCACTTGCAAATGCACTGCATTTGGTGTTTGCATCTGACACTCACACCCCTGGGTGGGGGTGAGGACTACGATAATACCTTCTGATGCCTATTACATCGGCTTACATGTCTACAGTGGGGTGTTGCGACCATGTGTTCATAGGTGTTGTGTAGTGGGTTATGCAACGACACATATGGTCATACCATACTTAGCCATTTAAACTGGACTGTGCTGTGGTGAGACCCATATCGGGAATGGCTGCCCATTAGGCATAAGCATGCCGGTATGGAATCTGTTGCCTGGTCAGAGTTTACTTCATACTATTGGTGTGCTCCTCTTACAATCTGCACCTGTCTGGCAAATATCTGGGAACTGACACCATTAAATACAGACAAGTAATTGGGTTTAGGACCCCACATCCTTCAGCCGAGTCATGCTACTGCATACCTATTATTCTATCAGCTTTCTAAGGTTGTAAGTGGAATATGTGCTTTCCGTCCCTATCAGACCTCTCAAACAAGTGGGGACAAATTTCAACTGAATCACAGACAATCAAGAAACACTCAGGGACAATCAGGGAACTTTTAAAATATTAGTGCTATTAACATGAAACATTGACAGAATCAGAGCATATGAATTAATACACATTTTCTAAAGTAAAAGGAGTTTATAACACTTAATTATTGTCATTATTTATTAAGTGTAAATTCACCACCTTTCCCACAAAAGTCACTAGTTTTAGGAGGGATTAAGAGGGACAGAGTTAAAATTTGAGTCAAAATCAGGGACGTCCCTGAAAATCATGGACATTTGAGAGGTATGGTCCCCATTTGTTCCC
>NC_056725.1:121624382-121681882 GCF_019279795.1 Protopterus annectens | reverse complement strand
TATACCCATGTCTCCTAGTTCCCCAAACACCCACCCCAACACTTCACTAACACAGCAGTTATCCATTCTCCAGTTGGATACGCAGTGTATCCACACCACTACACATTGGCCACTCCCTACTCCTGTAGACCCATCCCATGGGTTGACTCACTCCATGTATCCTCAAAAATCCCATACTTTTATTTCAATAAAACATTGGTGACATGAGCGACCAATAGGAAACTATTCATAATTTTTGGGTTGTCCCACATGGGACACACATGTCTTTATTTCAAGATTAGACTCTATACTTCATTACATCCTTTCTCCCATTAACATGACACTACAATAAATTAATAAGTATGACTATGTGGTAACGCATATGTTACACATGAGAGCTTATTATGTATGAGTTTGGCGTAATTATTTTACAAATAGACCGGTTTAGTGATTGGCGTTGCCGTAGCAGGCAGATCACAGGAATGAGTCCATGTGTGAGAAAGTCCTCACATTTGATTTTTTGAGCACAGTACTGACTTCGGACATTGTACACACTTCTGTGTTTTACCAGTTTCGTCCCTTCCATCTTATGCACAACCTATTATTCTATCTACTGTCAAGGTTTGTAAGGGCACTTTCATGTTATTTATGTCTGCAAAAGGAATGAATGTGTTACAGGGAATGCACTTCTACATATAGATGTATGCATGTGTGTATGCATATATACTTATAACAAACTCACTGACCTCCACGAGACGGTCCAATTAGAACCAGGCTATCCAACCCTGACACGCCTGGATCCATAAATTCTTACCCATAGTTCCTCCACCCCACCCGAGTTCGAGATACACGCATACCATCCATTGTCCATTTGCTATCGCGGCCTTGACACACCTCCACACATTGCCTTCTCTCAAGCGTTAGGGGCCCTACACGTATGTTGTCCCAATCCATGTATTATCAGGCTCTCTGACCATTTAGTCCTTGAACATACCTGTCCTTGCTTGTGTAATGGTCGGAGGTCCAATCATCCTATCAATTTTTGAGTAGTCCCACCAGGGACTACCCTCTGATTGTTTGTAAAGTAGACTTAGCAGATCGACAATGTTAGTTCCACTGGTAGTATCCTGCCTGTGGTGTGAGTAGCAGTGCTTTGCTCACTCCTGCCCAGCTTGATATGACATACGCTGACAGCGCTATATAATACTGGGGTTGCTGTTGATTCCCTTCTCATTCCTTTTGTATGCTTTATTGTTACAATGTTCTTTCTTTATATATATATATATATATATATATATATATATATATATATATATATATATATATGTGTGTGTATATATTATATATATTATATATCTGTACATACTTATATACATTTCCTATGCTGGGCACTGCTAACACCTGCGGAAGTGCACTCATACTTGCTTACTGGTACTTATATGTGTTTACTACTGCTTATTTGTGCTTACACCTGCTTACTAGTGCCTTATTCATTATGACAGTACCACTTTGATTGAATAAAAATTTCGTTAAACATTTCATGCAGTACTTCAGTTCACATTTACATGTTATTATGTAGGTTTTACAGCAAAATGACATTCATTCCACATGGAAAATGACATGTGCTATAGTTGGACTCAAACCATGAATGTCTGTTCATGAGGCAGATGCGCTAACCACTACACTATTGATGTTAACATTAATGTTGCATGTTTTTCTCTATTTGAATGATTTTGATCTGTAAGCTATGCTCAGCAGGGGGCAGCAATGTGCAAACACACTGCGCTTTGCTTACACTTTAGATATTGAAGCAATACAAATGTAAAATAGGGACATGGGGAATCTAATTGTGAACGTTCTAGGGACAGGGCTCAACATTCCGCTACGTGCTTGTGTGTTTACTACTTTGATTTTAGTTCAGTGTTTGTGGACACTCTTGTATGCTTAACATACATTTCAGTATCCACGAACACTGAATTAATTGCTTACTATTAGAGGCGGGCTCTAATAGTAAGCATAGTAGGTTGTGCAACTGTGGGGGCATGTTTCCATCTCCGTAGAGCACTTGAACATGCCCCCTGCACTTGCACACATTTCCTGTGCATGTCGAGGGTGCGGCAGCGCGCCCTCATAAATATTCATATGGTGCCGCTGCTGCACCATCTGTAATGGGGACGCTCGGCGCAAGGCTAAAACCGTCCTTGCACCGAGCTTCATGAATCCCGGAGATTGTCTTTTTTATATTTTAAGCAAAACATGTAAGTTTGAACTAACTCAGATTCAGCAGTATGAAAGCTAACGCACATAAACTAGATTTGAGAAGCAAATAAAAAACAAATTAAATCTATATAAACAGCCTGAATACAGACAGAAATGTGAGTTCTAAAATAAAAAAAAGCATTTTCTAAATCGTCTTGGCTCAAAAATAAAAACGTTACATAGCATGCTAGCTTAACCAGAGCTTCAGCTTCAAAATATCATTTCCTAACTGAAGCCCGTATAAAATGCTGAAAAATAAATGTTTTATTTTAAATAACTGAATGATTGGGTGTGGTCAAAGCCACAGCTTAGAATTTTAACAGTAATTAAAAGCATATAGGTTTCGCAAGCAGCTAAAATATGGAATTACATTCGCAAAACTATCTCTTAAACAAGTAGAAATATGAACTGTAAACTGGTGAGAAATTTTAAATCAGTCCAGCTTGCAAAAAATGATTTTATATAGCAGGCTAGCTTTCTACATGTATAGCTCCAAATGTTTTCTTCACTTAAACTTATATCAGAATCTATATTTGTACTTTGCCTCTCATATTCCTAAATCTCTTTATTTAAAAGACATTTTCCACTCATGTTTTACTAACTTCCTTGAGGTGCTTTAAATTTTCATCGGTCTCTCTGTATTTGTTTAGCACAGTAACCATAGATGTATTTGTTTAGCACAGTAGCCATAGATAAAGGGAAGGTAGTCCACACAGCCTACATCGACCTTGCAAAAGCATTCGACACAATACCCCACTCGGGCATCATAAATAAGCTCACCAGCTTAAATATCAACCCCTGTGTCACAAGATGGGTTGCAAACTGGCTCAGGGATAGAACCCATATGGTCAGAATAGCAGGTGCCATGTCAGACTCTAAACCAGTTACAAGTGACGTCCCTCAAGGCTCAGTCCTAGGACCTCTCTTGTTCGGTATATATTTCTCTGAGGTACAGGCTAACACGGGTGGACTATGGCTGACCAAGTTCGCAGATGACTGCAAACTGGGTGCCATAATCGACTCTCTGGCTGACACAAGCATCCTCCAAAAGGGTCTCACAGAGATGGATAACTGGTGCCAGAACCATGGCCTAAAGCTAAATGCCAAAAAGTGCATAGTCATCCCCCTTGGGAAAAACAAAGTGCCCACAAATTACCACATAGGTGGTAATCCATTAAGTACGGAAGAAGTAATTAGGGACTTGGGGACTCAAGTAGGTGACAATCACACTGCCAAAGTGGTTAGAAAGACCTTCTATATAGACCACCTTATCATGAAAGGGTTCACATCTAGATCAAGAGAGGTCATTGTGCCCCTCTACTCATCACTTATCAGGCCCATAACTGAGTACAATGCCCTGTTTGGGATGTACTTTACCCGACACCTGCAGCAACTGGAAAGACCCCAAAAGTATCTCACCAAGATGATCAAGGGGCTCAAACAGATGCACTATGCAGTTCGGCTAAAGAAACTCCAGCTCTACTCAGTTGCGTACCGCCTACTCAGAGGCGATCTGTGTCTGACATATAAAGCCATGTCCAACCCAGAATTAATGGACATGCTTCACCTCAGGAAATCCAAATCCCTTAGAGCTATACGCTCCAGGGACTTGAACCTCAGCACAGAAATAAATAGGACATGCTGGAGGGACAGATTCATATCCCAGAGGCTCCCCTCACTCTGGAACAAAATCCCAATCCATGTTAGGCAGAGCCCCTCACTGACCCTCTTCAAGAGAAATCTTGACGAGTGGATGGGAGATCATAAGTTTACCCCTGGGATCTCTTCTGTGTCCCTGCTTGACAGAGGTACAGTAAACTAACCTTAAAAGGGCTACCTTCTGTTACCTACTATACAGAGGCACAGTCAACTAATCTAAAAGGGTGGTGAAAGCCAAACACACTCTGGCTAGGCTTATAAATGCCCTAGGGCAGATAGCCTAGTTTCAACCTATGAACCTATGAACCTATGCAGTTCTAGTTATTTTCCCCTTTATGTGACTTCTAATACAGATCTGTAGCACTATCCTCTAATTGCATTATATATATATATATATATATATATATATATATATATATATATATATATATATATATATATATATATCCTTGTATAGATGGAAGGCTCCAGGGGCTTCTGAGGCCATTAGTGGCCCAAGCACTGAAAGGCTGGCCAGGAAGAAAAAGGAGTGACAAATCATGTTATTTTGCTTGCTTGCCTTTCCTTCAAGGGAAAGAATAGAGCATGTCTGAGGGATATAAATCCCACCCATGAGTCTCCAGGGTAGTCCACTGACCTGAAAGCAGGCATCTGCTTTGAAGAGAGATAGGTTGTCAGAGGAGGTATTTAATTCATGAGACATCCTTATGCTGCACCTATTGAATACACACTTCTTGTGTTGTTACTGGAGACATACATAGACGGGAAGATTAACAGTGCATCCAAAATCATAAACTCTACTGTGTTAATGAAAGCCATGTTTGATGATACCTAGGCCACTGGTTAATTAAATATAGGTTGAAAGCAATCAGTTAGCACAGTGGTTAAGGTACTCGCCCCCCCATGCACAAGGTTTGATCCTGACCTCTGGCCAATACGTTTGGCCTTTTTATATTCTCCTTGTGTTTCTGTGGGGGTCTTCCCCCAAAACATGCTGACTACAGTTCTATTAATGGAAGACATGGAAGACATGGAAACTGACTGTAGAGGAAGTACAAAAAGTGGGAGGTTGGTATAATGGTTAAGTTGTTTACCTTGCGGACACAAGGTGCAGGGTTTGATTCTTGCATGGAGTAATTGGCTAGGCTTAACATGGCCCAGAGGGCAGTTAGCCTAGTACAAACCTATGAACCTTCATCCCATCTAAAGTAGTAGAAAAATGTACGCGATCTCAACTGCTTAAGTTTATCACTGATAACAGCATAGCTTGTACCCTTTTCAGTCTCATCTCAACCATAAGATGTAACAGAAAAATAGGCATCTCATCTCAGCTGTTTTCTTTGACTTATCCAAAGTCTTCAACACAGTTTCCCACACAAACCTATGTCAAAAGCTGTGTTACATATGCCCCAATGCTGCCTCGTTTTCATAATCAGAAAGTGATCTCACCAATATTTTTCACACAATAAAATGGAATAATAGTATCTCGCATTTTCTCTCAGTATTAGTAGATATTTCTCCAGAGTCCATCCTTGGTATCCTACTATTTAATATTTTTTTATAAACAGTCCCCACACAGCCAGTAAATATGCCACATCATACAGTATGCCAATGATACAACTGTCATATACACTGATAAAAACACTAGAGACATTGCAACAGAAAACCCTTGAATCTCTTCCTCTCATCTCTATTGAAGCTTGGTCTGAAATCAGCAGACACCACTAAATCCAAAAAAAAAATCTAAGTTAATTCTATTCACCCCCAAACAATTGAATGAAGAAAAAACCCTCTTTAACATAACCTCTTTTAACAGTTTAATAATCAAAACTTGTAACCCTTAGCAAATTCCTCAAGTTACAATTCATGATAACTTGAAAATCTACTGCCATATAAATGAAGTAGTAAATAAAATTCATCAAAAACTTGGTGTCCTTTATAGGTTCAAATCTTTCCTAACTGAATCTTCTAGAAGAAACATTGTTACAATCCGTCTTCTCCCGACTCTTCTTTATGCTGGTTCCACATTCGTCAATCTTCAGGTGGCATAATCAAGTCTCTCAGCACAATGCTACAACAATGTTTATTTATTTATGTTTTATTTGCAGTTGGTTTGCCAGGATGGTCCACTGGGCCAAGAAGAACCCATTTTCAATGGAGTCCTGGGGAGAAAAGCTCCACAAAGACAACACAGATGATCAAAATTATAGGTTACATAGCATTACAGAAGTACAGATAAAACATAGCATTTAAACATACAATTCTTACAATTTAACGAATGAAAGATATAAAACATAATTGAATATTTACAATATATTTACAAGTATATTTTCCAACTTGTGGAAATATAGCAGCAAGGCACTGACTGCGTGGGATGCCTGAAGGTGTAAGTAGGGGAGAGATGGGGAGAAATGACACAGAGAGGGGAAGAGGTAGGAGAAGAATAGAGAGAAGGAAGGAGGTGGGTGGGTGGGTGAATGGGAGGTAGAAGAGGGGGAATGAAGGAAGAAGGAGAACAGTGAAGAGAGAAGAATTGGGGGAAGATGTTATGTGGGGTTGAAGCAGGATCATTCCCAGAGAGATGTTAGGTGAGACTGAAGTAAGGTTTTGAAAGTAGAGTGTCTAGGGGTGGTACGAATGGGTGGAAGAAGGGAATTCCATTGACATGCTAGGGCAAAGGATAGGAGATTTTTGCCTGGAGGATGGGCAGGTTTATACAATTCAATTACATTTAGATTATTGGATCTTAAAATTCTTTCAGGAACATGCATTTTAAAGGCAAAGGAAAGGGAGGGGCAGAGGGAGGGCATGAAGATGAATCTGTGAGCATGGATGAGTTGAATGTAGGTGAGATAGTTGGGAAGCTCTAACCAGTTTAGTTTATGAAGGGCAATGCAGTGATGGGTGGAGGATTTGTGGCCTACGGCAAACTTGGCAATTTTATTATAACAGGAAGAGAGTTTTGTCTTAATGGAGGATTGTATGTTAGTAAGGAGTGGGACACCATATAGGCGAGAAGGGGTGAGGTATGTGATAGAGAGAGTGTACTTGGTAGAGGAAGTGAGGTAGCAATTGTGGCGATAGAGCATACCAAGTTTCTGGTGAGTTTTTTTGATGTTTATTTGCAGATGAGTATCAGACTTAAGCTGGTCATCAATGAGGACACCTAATAGTTTGGCATGAGATACTAATTCGAGGGAAGTATTGTTCTGAATAGTGATAGAGAATGAGTTTTTGTCTATGGTGGTTGTTTTGAAAGGGGTAAATATAAGTTTAGTTTTAGATGAATTGAGTGTCAGTTGTTTGTCAAGCATCCACTTTCAGTGATGGAGAAAGCATCCTGGGTTAGCTTTATGAGGGAGGGGATGGAGGTGGCAGAACAGATGATAGTTGAATCATCTGCCTATTGGATGAGTTTTGCACTGGGGATGGAATGGTGGAAATAATTTATAAAGATATTGAACAGAAGAGGACGTAGTATGGAACTCTGTGGTACACCTGTAGAGATGTTGAGGAAGAAGAGGTGGCTTTTTTCCATTTTACCTCTTGTTGCCTATTAGAGAGGTAGCTGGTAAACCATTTGAGAGATGGGAGGGATAGATTTAGATTTGAGAGCTTAGTTAGGAGAAGGTTGTGAGAGATGGTGTCGAAGACCTTTGAGAGATCTAGCAGGAGTGTAGAGATGATACAGCCAGAGTCGCGGGCTTTGTTAACAATTTTGAGGAAGGAGAGGAGAACAGTGGTAGTGCTGTGGCCAGGTGGCACTCAATTCATCCAAAACTAAACTTATGATATTTACCCCTTTCAAAACAACCACCACAGACATGTTGTGTGGGAGTTAGCAGGTTGTTGTCTATAAGATAGGGAAGAGGTTGTAGGTGGGTACACTTTTCAAGTAGTTTAGAGATGGGAGATAGGATGGCGATAGGTCGGACGTTTGGAATATTATTTTTGCCCCTTTGTGTATGAGAATAATAAAGGCATTTTTCCAGAGTTGGGGTGCATAGCCTTCTTGGATTGCATGATTAATTATGATGCAGATAGGGAAGGCAACGGCTTCAGCAGCTATCTTTAGAATGTTTCAAAATTTGCACCCAGTATATCATATAAATCTTACCACTGCCTACCATTTAAACACCATTACTGGCCAAAGGGAAACCACTCAATATCATTCTCAAAAACTGGCCATCCAAACTTCTTTACAAAACAGAAATATTCCTGAGCCTAAATAACATATTCCAGAAGTGTTCCCCAACTGGATCTGTTCACTCTGGTGACAAACCACTACTCTCTATAAATACATCTAACAATGCTTCAGGCAATTCCTTGTACTCCTCCATTGTAGCAAAACTGTGAAACTCTAGTGCTGTTTCTCTAAACAAATGACTAACTTTAAATCCTTTAAACTACAACATCACCTGATAGATTCCAGGCTCTGTTCCTGCTCTTCTCCTGGCTAAATGAGCCCAGCTTTCTTTAGCACCATTGCACAGTTACCCAAGTAGTATAACTGTTTTTTTCTTTTTCTTTTCCTTTCCTGCACATAATATCTTCTTCTTTCGGCTTTTCCTGGTTAGGGGTCACCACAGCAGATCATCTGTCCGCTCATGATTGGCAGTGGAGTTTTATGGTGTCGAGTTGCCAGCCCAGCACCCTACTTTCCACAGAAGGCACACACACATGCACACACTCACATCTAGGGCCAATTTAGAGTGTCCAATCCACCTACTGCATGTCTTTGGGATGAAACCGGAGCATCTGGAGGAAACCCACAAAACCACAGGTAGGACATGCAGACTCTGCACAGACGGCACCCCAGCCAAGAATTGAACCAGAGAACCTCTTGCTGTGAGGTGGCAATGCTAACCACTGCATTACTGTGGCCGCCCCTTTCCTGCACATAATATACTCTAGGATAATTGCATTTCAGTTACCTTTTACTGCCTTTCTTTCCTGTACATCATGTATTTCTTGGACATCTGTATTTCAACTAATTTTGTGCTATATAATATAGCTAATAATATTTATTTTTTATCATGTACTCCAAGAAATTTCTGCTCTGGAAAACTCTGCAGTGCGATTTGGCTATTTTTTTTCCTCAGGTGTAATGTTTTGTTGTTGAGTCTTATTGTTGCTATATACATATGTCTAAACTCTTCTCTGGGCTGTATTATTTCTTTTATACTTTTTTGTGGAGCATTTTTCCTAGGAGCTCCACTGAAAACGTGTCTTAATGGCCCATTTGGGAATTCTCAGTAAACAAATACAGTAAATAAAACATAGATTCAATGCTCCTTCCACTGTAGCAGCAGCATGGGCAGAGGCCAGAATAATCAAAAAAAGGTAAGATCTCTAGAACTTGACATTATATCCTAAATGTGGACATATCTGCGGCCTGTAAAGGAGATAACTTTAATACCTCTCCCTAGATATCACAGTATCCAGCCTGCCTCTCCTGGTATGGTCTTGTATTGGTTACTTATCCTTTGGGAGTCATATAAGAAATCAGTGATTTTCCTGCAATCAAACAAAATGCAATATGAAGTTCCACTATGGGCATTTATTAAAAAGTAATGTTTTATGCATAAGACAAGTTTATCACCCATCAAATGTATGGTGGCACACCCCCACTCTCCTTTCTACTCATTACAGTCACCCCATGATCACTGCAGCTCAGAAAAAAAATCAAATATTTTTTTTCCACAAAACCAAGTATCTGTTTATCCCCTCACTTTATTGAACTTGAAAGGGAAAGCAACTTTGATAAAACAATACTCTCTGCCTGAATGAGCCCCTGTTTTTTGGAGGAAGCTGTGTATTTGAGCTTAAAGTCAGACTCCTTAGATCTTTTTCTACATTTGAGTTTGCCATGATTTACCCTTCATCTGTGTCTTCCTTTTCTGGACTTCATTTCCAAGATTAATGAGCTCATATTTTTCATCATTTCAAAGTTGTAATCTGTCCAGCAATTCCTCTGTTTTTCCTCAAAGTGTCCTGCTTCATCTTCTCTTTATTAGTCTTGCTCCATATATTTATGACATTTGTAAAAAAGAAAAAAAATAATAATTTCCTTTTTCATTCCAGTCTGGACAGTTTATCCACTAACATTTTATGATATTATATCACATGATTTGCTAAAGTTTAAAGAGGCTATGTCTAAAACAGCTTACTATGGTAAGGTCGAACCGGACCCCATCGAATGATGGGATCATCGACCCATGTCAGTGAAAATGACAATGTTGAATTCCCACTGTCGAAATATGACTCGACTTCGACCTTGGAAAGGCTTTAACATGGGTCAAGATTGGGGCGACATTCGTACTTTGACGATGTTGGGTTCGACATTGTTGCTGTTCGGCCTCCGGACTTCGACTTGAAGTGGGTTCAACTGAACCCACTATGACCTAACCATAGTAAACCATCTAAAACATATTCTTGTCTCCCATCCTAGTTACTTAGTTAAAGGTAACATACGCCTGTTATTACCTTCTACCAAAAACAATTCCGCTTTTGGTCCCGTGTCTTTTCAGCTTTTAGACATTTTAAAATGGTTTCCTTCAACAGTGAGTTCAGCCCCCCCCCAAAATGTGACCAACGTAACATGTTAATAGTTTCCAGTCTCTGTCCTGCTCTTAGCTCTGTAAAGATTTACATCTGGCATTCTGTTCTCTTCAGGACAATCATTGCTAAGTGATTTGCTAAAATGATCAGACAGTGACAGGGGCAGTCTTTGTATCATGTAGTTGAGAATGTGAATTCAACCAAGATTCATTGTTTTTGCGCATTCAGTTTTGGAGCTCATCCTGGATCTTGTCTTCTGTGAAAAGACTGAAATCAAACTCTGTAACAGGGGTACTTCTGGTACATGCTGGTACATATCTGTTCTCTTCCTTCCTGAACACTGAGATGAACTGTTCATTTGATGACAATGACAGCTTGCTATCTATAGCTTTATTAGCCTATCACGTTTGCCCCCTTATGAATAGATAGCTTTTCCACAATATTCATTTGTTACCTTTTCCTCAGATTATCCCCGGGATTCAGGAACGGCTGTTTTCTGTGAAGGAACAGTGTAGGGTCGCTCATGCATGTGAAAACGGCACTTTCCTGGATAGCTCGGCGGCCATTTTCCATGCAGGAGATCCTACACTGTTCCTGCACAGAAAGCCATCTGGGATGCAAATCACCTCATTTGCTGGTAAAAAACATGCAAATGAGGTGATTCTGTGATCCACGATGCTGGTCAGAATCCTTGCAGGAACAGTGTCAGAGCAGAAACGTATTCAATTAATAACTGAATACATTTCTGCATCTGAGCAAACGGAGGCAGGACAGCTCGTGGAAAGCATGTATTACAGTCAAACACACATGCCAATGGCCTTGGCCATTGGCATTAATAAATATATATATATTTTTTTAAATTAAACTTTTTTTTTTTGGCCAATCACAGCAGTTTAAGCTTAGGGCAGCAGCGTGCAAACGGTATCTTGCCGAAAATCAAAAAAAAAAAATGTTAGAAAAGTCAATTTTAAGATAATTCTATATTTTGCTATTATAGTCAATGGCATGCAGAATGTAAACAATATGAGGGGGCACTGGTTGTCAAGGGGAAAGGGTCCATCTAAGTGCAGTAACTAAAGATGCACACACTGGGGTATGCAAATAAGGGGAGCTATACTGAATCACACATTTCCTCAAAGTGTCAGCTTGCACCTAGCCGTGTAGGTGCAGCAATACAACAGTGCAAGTATAAGAGCTGAATGACTTCTTAAGGGGGTGTGTAATGCTTGCTATAGGCTCAGTGGAGCTCTGTGGCCCCTGTTTGCCCTTAGCTAAGCACAGCTAAGGAAGGGTGTGTGTCTGAGACTATAATGTCTTATTCCATGAAATGCAGAGCCTGTTCGAGTCCAGGGAGGGCATTTCTGCTTAAAAGAGCTCACATTAGCTAAATGGGTGTGTGCAG
This sequence comes from Protopterus annectens, assembly GCF_019279795.1. NCBI lineage: Eukaryota > Metazoa > Chordata > Ceratodontiformes > Protopteridae > Protopterus > Protopterus annectens. Next base: position 121,670,022 of record NC_056725.1, on the reverse strand, counting down.
TGTGCAGCGGGCCTAAAAAAAAAAAAATTAAAAAAAAAAACAGAAGAAATAGCAGAACTGTTTACATTTGAGCACCGGGTATGCGCGGCGCACCTCGGGGCTTAAATAGGGAGGACGTGGGAAGGGGAAACAGTAGTAGGAAGGCAATCAAGAAGAACTAGCATAGCTGGCATGTAGAATGTATCAGAATCAGCCAATTACACATGCAGAAGCCCAGCACACTAATATAAACTATGCAAACACCCTAGAGACTGTTTTTTCCCACAAACTCTTCACCCTCTACTCTCTTCCACCATATAGCAGAATACCCTGAAGTAGTTGGTGATATATACTGCACACACATCCACATCAAAGCATCACCCTTTGAGTGGAGCAGGGTCTACATAAACCGCAAGGGCTTCCCCTCTATCATCTGTCAGGTCATGTGTGATGCCCAGGGCATTATCATGCATGTGTGTGCTGGCAGCCCTGGAAGCTATCACAACTCCCACATCTGGCATTGCTCACAGCTGTATCAGGTGTTTTCCAGGGAGGACATCCCATATGGCCATCTAGTGGGGGATGCTGGCTATGCACTGGAGCCATGGCTTATGACACCCATCAGAAATGCACACACACCCAAACAAAGAACACCATAATGAGGCACACGCACAAACCAGGATCATTGTAGAGCATGTGTTTGGGATGCTCAACTCATGGTTCTGCTGCCTTGACATATCCGGTGGAGCCTTGCAGTACTCTCCAGCTACATGTACACAAATGTTCATAGTATGTGCCATGCTACACAATATGATCCTGGGGAAACAGCTGCAGCAGGAACCGCATGGGGCAGGGCCACACTACCCACCCCCCACCATTGCCAAGGCCAGCACAGGCACAGAGATACTCGGAGGAGGAACATCCTGAGCCTGCCCCTGTAGGCAGAAGGAGGCATGCACAGTATGCCCAGGACTTGGCAAAGAGGCAACGCATAGCACACACATTAACACTGTATGGACCCAGGGACTGATACCTCTCTCTGACTTGTACAGACAGTAAAAGGGATGCCAAACATGACACTACCTGAGCTTTACCATGTACAGGGAGTGTATTATGTGCATCCAACATAGTCATCCCTCCAGCACTGTCCTCAATACTGGCCCAGCAACAAGGTAAGTTGCTCTTCCTATCAATTACTGAATGGAGTAGTATGTTCTCATACTTGTATGTATGATATGGATGCAAGCATGCAAGGGAATTGGGTGGCTGAATGGGATAGCAGCAGACAGCTATATGGGACAGCAGGAAATTCATAACAAATACTGATATCAACATACTAGGCAGCACTACACAAGATGACATCCCCCACTGTAGTACATGTGATGGCCCAAAGAACTGTGGGTGTCAATATGTCACACACATGGATGTCAATGAGAGTCACATATCCACCACCATCCTCACCCAGCAGGACAGGTGTAGATGACCATGAAGAAAGGCTGGCCTAAGGCCCCCAAATGATGACAATGGTGAACAGCCCCCATCAGACCTACACAGACATACTACAACAGGTCTAGCAGTTGCATTCCAGTTCTGAAGGGTAAGAAGTCTGAAACTGAAATATATGCTATTAAGATCTAACATGTGTAGTCTACTGATATGCCTCCTGTCTGCATGATAGGTCACAATACAATATGAAATGGAAGTCAACAGAGTAACCAAAATACCAGTACAGACATTTAAAATGTTAAAGTCTGCAGGTGTACAACCCCCACCCATAATCCCATGTAGAAATGCAGTAACAGATGGCCTGCAGCACACTCAAATGGCCTACAGTCCTCTGGCAAAGGCCAATGCCTCACCCATAGTGCCAGTGTATGGAATGTCAGGGGGTCCCAACTAACAATTTAACAATAAACAGAAAACAAATGCAAGACTATGTTGACAAATGCCAGTAGCATGCCTCCCCATGTCCTACTGCAAGGGCTGTGGATCAGGCCATAAATACTACTGGGATAAAAGCCCAACTATAGGGATACCTCTGAGATATTGCTTACATAATGTTAGGTGCAGGAGAGACTATCAGAGGGGGGTGTAGACGCATGGATGTCATGGAGTGTTTGAAGTCTGAAACTCTAATGTCTGCCCATACTACTTCTGACTGCAAACCCATGAATGAATAGCCACAAAACCGCTTGTAAACCACAATGTGAAGATAAACTGACCAGATATATGAGTCCTGCCTCTGGGTAACCTGGGTGTATCTGTACAGCTGAGAGGTATGGCCCCAGCAGTATATGGCCATTCCATGAAGTTGAGAAAAGCACATTGAGGGGAACCCCAGCCAGCATACTAACAAGGTGCTGCACCATTTATGCAGAACCAGCAATCTATTGTCTTTAGCTACCCCTCCACAATGGCAGGCGTGTGCCAGAATGTGTAGCCTATATGCCTCAGAATATTGGTCTCAGCTGCATTCATCTCATATTTCCCGGTAAATAACTGTGAGCAAAGAATGATAACTGTTAGTAGTCGATGACATGACACATCACAGTGTAAAACAGTGCATATGTCAGAATATCTATGCTACAACCGAACATGTCACACAAGCAGCACAGACAGCAATAGTTACAGTATCCCCTGTATGTTAAGCCCATTGTGTCTCCATATTGGCAAAATATCTACAGATGTCCTGCAGAAACAGTTTGCTAGGTGTAGCTGTAGCACACAAAACCCTGAACTGGAGTCCAACCCTCCCTGGAATGGATGCACACACTCAATACAGAAGATCATACTGGGCATGCTCCTACACTTAGAAAAATGAAGCCCATCTCACAACACAGCGGACTACAGTTATTGGTTTTTCTCAGCTGTCTGTGCACACACATATTGGGTAGGAATACACACACACATATCTAAGGCAAACATAATATAATATGTCAAACATACACAGACACGGGGGGAAGAGAAAGACAGAAAGAGAATCCCATTATGAGGCCTGTCCCACCTGCTACACATCCCATTGGCCTATATCACATGATGTGCTGATGTCACTCACTGTAGAAATACCTTTGGTTAGCCCTCAGCCCTATAGTCTCAGTGGTACTTGTGATAACTGTGTAACACTACAGTACAAATAGGTATCCATGTAGCAGTTGCGATCTCAGTCCTGTCAAATATAAAGTTGTTTGTGAGTGTGTGTGCATATGTTTCTAGATGAATGTGGTTGAGGCCATTCACACTCAGTAAATCTTCTGTTCCCCTGCTTTCAGCTCCGCAGCTGATGTCACTCACCTTCAAAGATAGCTTTGTACAGCCCACCAGCATATAAGCTCCATAGCACTTGCAATAACTATGTAATGCTATAGTATAGCAAACTAGTTAGGTAGGAGTTCCAATCCTGATCTTGGCAACTGTGTAAATGTGAGTGTGTGCATGAGAGAATGTGTGTATCCTTGTAGAGACCTGGTTTTGTGGTCATTCACATTTACAACACTTCCCTTTCCCCTCCTTTAGCACTGCTGCTGATGTCACTCACCTTCAAAGATACCTTGGACAGTTCTCCCACATATAAGCTCTGTGGTGCATGTGATAATTCTGTAATACTATAATGTAGCAAACTAGTTAGGTAAGAGTTCCAATCCTGATCCTAGCAGCTGTGTAAATTTTAGTGTTTGTGTGACAGAGTGTTTGTATCCTTGTAGAGACCTGATTTTGTGGTCATTCACACTTACAACACTTCCCTTAGTCCTCCTTTAGCACTGCTGCTGATGTCACTCACCTTCAAAGATACAGTGGCACAGCTCTCCAACATGTAAGCTCCATGCTGCATGTGATAAATGCAGAACAATGTAGTAACAATAATTACAAAGGTATGGGTTTGAATCTCATCCCTGGCAAGTGTTTGTGTGTGTACATATGTCAACATATGTATGTCCGTACATCAAAGACTTTGGCCCCATTTACAACCAGTACACATCTCAGTGCCTGACTTTAGCAGTCCTGCAGATATCATGCACCTTAGAAGTACCTGTTGCCAATCCTAAACCATGTAAGATCAGGGGTGGATGTGGTAAATGTGTAACATAATGGTCCGAACCCCACCCCTGGCAGATGTAAATGTGTGTGTAGGGTAAAATATTTTTTTTGAATCTCTCACCCACTACATCACCCAATACAAGTATTTACAAGGGCTGGTGATGTTCCTCAGCTTAGAAGTACCTTGGCACAACTTCCATCCTATAAGCTCTGTGGCATGTGTGATAAATGTGGTACACTGTGGTAACAATACATAGCTAGGTAGGAGTTTGAATCTCAGTACTGGCATGTGTTTATGTGTTATCAGTATCATGTGTGGGGGTTGGTGTGACTGTGTAATAACAGGATCCATTGGGGGGTGGGTTTTGCTAAATTATTATGTTGAAGACCTAGTATATATCACAATGTCCACATTACAATGCCAACAGATGTCAAACACCGGAGAAGTTGGTGTAGACAATCCAAAGCCCTAAATGTGACACTATAGATTAGTGAACAATATAGGCAACTCTTCTATTACTCAGAGACCACTCTCCATCCACGTATCATACACAAACACATTTGGCTAGGCAACAACCACTATATTGGTAGTTCCCCTGCATATTGCCTCACAGATAGTACCCACAGTGTGATAGCAGTGAACTACATGCCTGCTGACCACAACAGTGCCACTGACATCAGAAAGCACTTTTACATCTCCTGACTCAGTGTGTGTTATCCAGCAGGTAAAAGGACATGGCACCCTGTTCCACCCCCTCAGTAGCCCAATAAATGTGTACAGTGGCCCTTTTGCAATGTTCGCCACTGGACGCCTGCAACAACTGTAGAGTCTGCAAACGTACCCCACAAAGGGAATACCATGCCTTATACACATGCCCTGTAGGGACAGACACCACTAACTCCACTGAATACCCATATCATACTGTCAATGTAGGTGCAATCATGACCTCAGTTACAAGCCAGGTCTCACTAAATTAGGTCAGGAATGCTACATCAGAAGATACCAATCTGTCCACACAACATGCCCCAGAGACCTCAAGCACACTTCCACACATCAAAGAACATGCATGTGGGACATGTGCATAACCCAGACACTGTCCATGTTATGGAATATAGATCACATACATGGGAAGCAGTGCACATCACTGGTCACCCACAATGGAAACCTGGATGAGTGTATGGGGAATACAATACCCACTCCTGGGGACCACTCCAGTGGTTATACCCCTGAGCCACACTGGGGACTATTGTCATGTGGCCTGATGCTGAGGTATTTCCGTGGGCTAGCCTTGTAGAGTCTCCAGGCCCATTTACTTACTACACACCTATGAACCTATGGATCTCAGTACTGGCAAGTGTGTGTGTGTGTGTGTGTGTGTGTGTGTGTGTGTGTGTGTGTGTGTGTGTGTGTGTGTGTGTGTGTGTGTGTGTGTGTAGTAATCCCAGTGTGTTTGGTTGATAAATATCCCCAGTGGCTGTGGTTATTAGCAATTGGAGGTGTGTCTAAACCAGAACATGTACCATTCTCCATTCTACAACAGATGTACATCAACATGTACCTATGTACAACCCTCAGCCCTATAATCTGTGAGGCATATGCAATCACTGTGTTACAGACCGGGAATTACTGTGCACATACCGTACCCTGTCTATGACATGGTGGATGTGTCATCACACTGCCATACCCTGTGGCCTTGCTGCAGGACCACATCCTGGTGACACACAGATGCCTAGAACGGACATGGGATACAGCATGTGAGAACACATTCACTCAGCACTTCACTTGTGGGGGGAGAGAGGGGTAAAGCTGGCACTGAATGTGTTGCCAAAACTGTGGCCAATATCTGTTGTCTCAGGATAAGTATTAGCTTTGTGCAGTAACTTGCAGCACTTGTGTTTAATGCTCTGCTGTGGAGGTTATTGATGTAACTATCACAGCTGTTGTGTCTGTCTTCAGTGTCTGTTGCATCTCTGCTGCCATAGATGCCTGTCGGGGACTCCATGAGGGATCCAAAGTTGTGTTTGAGGCTAATAAGGGAGTTCAACAGTCATGGGACACCACCTTTCCCTGCAGCAGTGTCCTCTTTCTGATGTACACTTCAGTAATGGCAGGGGATCATCACATTGTCTCCCAGTGTTTGTAGGACAGTGTCTGGGCTCTGTTGGCTCTGGCTTGTGCCATGCATTCATGTACCTGTTTGTACAGTACCTATGTGTATGATCCCACAGTCATGCAGCTACATCCCATTGCCATGGGTGCAGTGAAGACATCCACCCCTGTCTTCATGGTTGTAAAGTCAGCTTTGGAGAGCTTTTGCCAGGTGGTTATCTTTGTGGGGGGTGTGGCTGACATGTTGAGTTCCATGTTGATTACAGCCTCTGTGCATCTCACCATGCAGGGATTGACATCTGGGGATGAGAAATGGTCCCATATTTAAGTGGTCAACACAGGCCATGGTTGTTGCATCCTCTACCATAGGTCAGTATAAGCTTGTCTAGGGCAATGGAAATGATGAATCCCAGAAGTGCTGGGCCACTGTACTGGTGATTGGCTACATTCCCCAGGTGAAGGAGAGGTAGTTGAAGACTCGTACTATGTCAGTGTTGCATTGGACCGTCAGAGATGGCAGGGTGTTGAGGAATGTGCATTGACAATCTAGGGGCATAGATGTGGACTCATAGCAGGCTATGGTCTGGATAGCACCATTACCCCAAGGTGGTTGTACCAGAAATATCTCCAATGCATTATGATGGGATGCTAGTCTGGAGGTGTTCCTATCTATAATGAATATGGAGACATCACCTGTGGAGGTGTGATGTGGTCCATGTTTGGGGGCTGACAGCTGTGGAACGTGTCATAGCCTGATACTGCAGGTCTGCCGTCTGCTGCTGTGAACCACCTCTCCACTACAGCAGCCATGTATCCTCCACTCCAACCACTGCTATGATTGACTGCATCCTGACAGTTAGATGTCTACTGTTGAGCAGAATGGCCCTCTGATTGCATACATGTGTAGCTGTTATGGTGGTAATAACATTAGGAACACTGCCTAATAAGGTACCATAGGGGTGGCAAAGACACATAGCAAGTACCTGGCAACCCAGCGGTGACAGATGTAGGACATCCATGGCAAGTCATTGGGTTCTCGCAATCATGCCATCCCAGGCAGAGAAGTCCTGGATCCCCTGAGAATGACACATAACATGTAAGCCAATGTTGCCATCAACCATCTGCTCATGGTACTGCAGCAGCATTCTGGGTGACAGCGGTACACTGCCCAGGACTACTGTCACACCTGCCTGAACTGCATAGTCAGAAAGTTCAACCATGTATCCTGTCATGTAGTCCAGGGAGGTGTGTCCCAGTTCATTCACATCCACATGGATATAGAGTGATACTCATAGTTGTTGTGGAGTGACATGACTGGCTGCGTCATGTGTTAGATGATGGCTTGTGATTGATATTTGGCTGTTACATGCTCCATATTCAACCTAGTGAGTGGGATTTGTGTGCCTCAGTATTGAGTTACCCATGAGCACTGTATTGTGCAAGCTGGAAACCTTAGGGGCTTATGTTGACGGCACACTGTAGGTTAAATATGTGTCCCTTGGCATGTGCGATGTGATGATGTCTGAGTGGGTGTCTGCCTTGCTGGTCTGTGCTGTTTAGGTAGATGTCCATTACGTGCCTCAGGAAAGGTGGGTATGTGGTTTTTCACTGTATGTCATGGCTGTCAAAGTAGGTGTCATGGTGAGCTACGTGTTCCACATAGTGTGGTGCAGGTGTTGATCTTATCCTCTTGACCTGCTAGTCCATTATTTGCTGGAGAGTGCATATGTCCACATTGTGTGATATATGGGTAACCCTCACAGGGCTGAGTGTTTGGAGTTTAGGGGGGGGGTTGTCTGTGTACATGCAGTAGTTGCAACAGTGCCCCAGAATGGACATGTGCACCAGGTCACTGGGTGAAAGCACAGACAACCGCCCTTCAAGAAGTACTGGGGTGACATCTGTGATGAATGAGTACTGCTGACAGCTCACAGGTGTGCCACACTTCATGATACAATAACCTGGTTTAGAGCCAAGCCATAATGCTAGCTGAAGTGCAAGACAGAAAGAACAAGCATGATGTACAGGTGGAAAAGAAGGCAGACTGTCTGCCACCTGTAATACTTTACCACAGCTGTGCAGTTATCAGCAGCTTTGGCCATGTGAAAGTTCAATAAGCTCTGTAGCACATGCAGTAACTATGTAACACTATAGTAGACATACTTAGATAGGCAGGAGTTCTAATCCCATTACTGACAGGTGCATGTGTGTGAATCATATGCTGTCTGTCTTGTACCATTTTTTACCTGAGTACTACCCTTTACACTTCCTTTCACTCCAATTTAGTAGATCTGTTGATGTCATCCACCTCAGAAGTACCTTTGGTTGAGTTGGACACGTATAATCTCTGTGGTGCATCTCATTACTGTACCGCACTAATGTAGGAATACCTGGATAGGCAGGAGTTCTAATCCCAATACTGGCAAATGTGTGTGTGTATGTATGTGAGTGTGAATCATGTACTGTCAGGCTCATGCCATATTTGACCTGTGTACCACCCTTTACACTTCTCTTCACTCCAATTTAGTAGAACTGTTGATGTCATCCACCTCCGAAGTACATTTGGTTGAGTTGCAAATGTATAAGCTCTGTGGCATGTTTCATAACTGCATAGCACTAAAGTAGGAATACCCAGATAGGCAGGAGTTGTCATCCCAATACTGGCAAGTATGTGTGTGTAAATCATGTACTGTCTGGCTCATACCATTTTTGACCTGTGTACTACCCATTACACTTCCCTTCACTCTAATATAATAGACCTGTTGATGTCATCCACCTCAGAAGTACCTTTGGAAGAGGTGGAAATATATAAACTCTGTGGTGCATCTGATAACTGCATAGCACTATAGTTGGAATACCTAGGTAGGCAGGAGTTCTAATGCTGGCAACTGTTTGTGTGTGTCAGGATCATATCATGTGTGGCTTATATCATTTTGATGTGTATACCATACACGGCTGGTGACCACCTCCCACTGCCATTACTTTATACAGTGTGGTGACAGCTGCTGTCCACTAAAGGGGATTACTCTACCTTGGTGGAGGCTGGATATACAGGTCAGTTACTGCTGTGTCCATATAGCTACAGTAGATATAAAGGTTACACACCCGTGATACACTACCTGGTATTTGTGTAATTGGAATATGACACCACAATAACTCATTTCATAACAATTCCCACCTGTAGTGTGACCTATAGCCTGTACAATTCAATTGAAAACATAACAATCTGGTCTGTGAAAACATGTGGGAATCATACTCAGTACAGTAAGCCAGGTGAATGAGCGTGCACAGCCTTAAACTTGTGTATGCACCCCTTGAGATGGTTTCAGCATTCATCTATCTTGGCCTGGACTCTACCATCATGGCACATCTTCACTTGGCAATAGTTGCTCACCTTCCTAGAAACATATTTGATTGTATAGCAATAGAATTGGGCAGGTTAGGGATTACATTCAAGATGAGAAACATTATGAAATGATCTTTTGTGGTCTGATTGTCATACAGCATGCAAATCTGGCATTCCAACAAGAGTGTGTGCACTTGTGATATCCACTGTATATAGGTGTTGATATGGCTGGTAGTGGTAGGCATGAACAGAAGGTCATAACACAGGTGGACACTTCTCTGATTAATACCTGATAATCATGCCTACTCCAGTACCCACATCAGTGTCAGGGTAATGCAACCACCTGTAGCTGTACACATATATGTCTGTTGTATGCACTGACACTGATATAACACACATGCACAACTTGCACAACCTATTTACCTGGCTGTTTTGATTAGTTTTTTGCCTTCAAGCTGAATATATGCATACATACATGTGCTCAGGAGATACCTGGTAAACATTTCTATTGAATGTAAGTATAGCACACTGTATTTACAGTCTTGCTGCTCAATCATACTTCTCAACCTCTCGGTAAAATGAAAAAAGTCCAACCAAGAATAAAATATTGCCCAAAAGCCGCAGGACCCGGATAACACAAAGGAAGTATAAACTGGTAAAAATATTCCAAAACACTTTAATGTGGTCGAATGACAGTTTAAAAAACACTGGTTGAGAACAAGAAAAACAATAATCTTAAGCGCTTTTGCTCGGTCAATACCGAGCTTCTTCAGAAGTAAAAATTTGTAATTTCATTTACAATCCTTAAATAGTTCTACGTGCATCACATGACCCTTCTACCCCCACCCTCATTTAAAGTTAGATCCTGTCATATACAATACAACTGTCCAAAATGGTGGGTGAATGATGTAAAGTGAGGCAATGAGTAATGAGCAAAAAATCTTCAAAATCCAAGTGACACCTCTATGTCTATAAGTAACATCATTAAAATCTAGCATGCTGTTAACCTTAAAGACAAGAGTGGAAAAAATGCCCTTGTCAGAATGTCCTAACAGCCATGCAAAACTTTCCCCTCAGATTAATCAAGTTTACAACACTAACATATAATCATGAAGAGTTTGTCTACTATAACCGGGCCATTCTGAGTTTCAAAACACTACTAATACTGATGTTATCATTCAACCCAGGAGCCCTCCCTGAGTCTAATTTAAGTTGCCACAATAATTCATGGTATTCGAGCCTGGCTTTCCAGTTGCCACCTCTCAAATCTGGTGTCACCTGTTCTAATACCAAGAACTTTAAGTTCATGTCCTCACAGACTTGTGAATGTTTAAAAAAGGCAGAAACACTGATTCCTCAGAATAAGGGTTAGAGGACTTCTATTCCCCCTGCTGTTTGAGGAGTTCGAGAATGTCTCTGAATGAACGTCATCTGGGGGAGAATGTGGGGACCATTCTCCCTCATCACAATCAGTGTCTTCTGTGATAGATTCCTCTGGGGAGTCAAGGTGCTTCCTCTTGCACCATTTCTTCTGGGGTGGCTCTCCAGTGAGATCTTCTGAGGAGGACTCTGGAGAAGGGGTTCCCTTTACATGGGGTTTCTTGTGACTCCATTCTCGGGGACCCAACATAGTGGGTTAGGAGAGGAGCATGCTAGTGGAGGTTTCTGATACTGGTGTCCTAGTTGCTGGCTGTGAGCCTTCGGAATGAAGGACCCTTTCCATCACCTGTACAGCAGGCCCACTCAAGCCCACCTCCAGTTGAGGGGTTCCCAGAGAACGGGAAGCAGTCAGAGCCATGGACATAGATGGTGCCAACAAGAAAATAGGCACCGGATTAGGTACCAAGGTACGGACGGTCCAAGAACCGTTCTGAGATAGCATCAGCTCCATTGTAGCCGATGCAGCAAGGGTGGTCGGTGCCGACTGCGGAGACATTACTGTCAGAGCTGAGACAGTATGTACCAAAGTGGACATCGGTACTGGGAACAGGGTGGGTGCTGGAGGAGGATAAGCAGGGGAAGATGAGGTAAAAGATTCTGAGCCAGGAGGGACAGAAGATCTAGCTGGAATGGGCAATCCCCTAGCTACCAGAAGCTGGTCCACAACCCACACTAGGTCTAGTTCAGAAAAACTCCTAGTGGATCTAAAGGAGGCTGCTAAAGGGGAATCAGGTCTTTCTAGAAAGGGACTAAACCTCTACCCCAAGAAAGGTTCATAAGTTGGAGAATATCTTGTCTTTGGCAGGTATTCAAATTTTGGAGCCGATGGAGCCAAAGAAATTGTTGGCACCATGGCCGGGGATGGTGCCAAGGCATGTACAGTCATCGAAGTCCATGGAGCCAAAGAATCTGTCGGCACTGTGAACGGGGATGGTGCCGAGGCATGTACAGTCATTAGAGCCCATGGAGCTGAGGAAATTGTCAGCAGCATGGACTGGGATGGTGCCAAGGCATGTACAGTCATCGGAGACCATGGAGCCAAGGAGACTGTTGGCACCGTGGACGGGGATGGTGCTGAGGCATGTACAGTCATCGGAGCCAATGTGGGAACCAAGGATGGCACTGAAGTCAGTGGTGCTGTGGTTGGAACCAAAATAGGAGTGAATACCATGGTCAGCACTGAGGGAGAGGACACAGATCCTGGTGCCGAGGAGGTCTGTGCTGATGGCACTGGTGAAGCACAGAGCTGACTTGGTTCCATAACTGACGGAGATGCAAGAACCAAGTGACTGACCCAGACAGAGCCTCCGAGAAAGGTGTCTTGAGTAAACCTTTTAAAATAAGTTAATTCTTGTGTTCTGCTAGTGTCCAATTACTAAAACTAGCACAAATGTCATAATCAGCTTTAATATGATCCACGCCCAAACAGTAGACACAACGGACATGTGTATCTGAGTAAGGCATCTTACGTCCACACTTGTCACACTGTTTAAAACCCAACTTAGCTTTGCCTGACATGGTAAGGAAACAATGCTATCCTATAGGAAACATAAGGAAGAAAATACCAGTGATGTTATGTTAAGGAATACCACTAGTAAAAAGGGAAGGCCTGTCACAGACACGAGAGAGGGACAGTAACAAAAAGGCTAAAAAATTAAATTACCAAGAAAAAGGGTAGGAAATAGGCCTAGGTTATAGGTGACAGTGAGAAAAGGCTAACTTGACGAAAAATTTAGTAATTTAGAAGAAAAACAACGTGCCTTCATTGAAGGTTGGGCATCGAGCTGGCACCTTGGCATTTGATAAAAAATCTACTGCCAATCATTAGCGGACTGGAGTTCCTCTGTGGCGGCCCCTTACTGGGAAAAATCCAAAAAGAACAGCAACAGAAGAAAAACAACAATTTACTACTTAGCTTTGAGAGAGATGGCTAACACGTCTGACTAGGAATGTGGCAAATGAGATCTGGAGTATCTAGGAGATGGACATTGTGGGTAGGTTCTTAGCTGAGAGTTTTTGGCTTGCGTGAGCTGGAAAATGGCCATATTGGTTCCGAGGATGGAACCGAGGTCCTGTCTGTAATGTACGAACAAAGATTTACAACATCAGATGTATGCTTTATGTATAATACGTTTGCTACATCATGACTGCATATTTTGTTCTTGTAAAGCCCTAAACAAGCTTACTTGGCCATCACTTCTTAACTACCTGAATATTTTCTAGCTAACAGAGGTTCAGAGCTCATATACTCCACAAATGTCTTTCTTTATCCAAGACACTGATCACACGTACCCTTCTAGTCCATATTGATCTCTCCTTAGCACTTCAGTTCATCTACCAATGGCAAACAGAATGAACTATGGATCTGTGTAAGTCAAACAGTACACGTGTCACATGCTCAAGGGACCTTAACCTTGTATGTGACATCAATAGAACTTGCTGGAGGGACAGATTAATCTTGTAGAGGTTACCTCAACTCTGGAACAGACTTCCAATCTATGTTAAACCAAGCACCTCATTCACCCTATTTAAGCATAATTTAGATGACTGGTTTGGAAAAAGTAAATTCACCCCATGGGTTCCACTCTTAGATATGGGTAATAGATGTTAATTTAGTGTCTACCTGTAACAGACACTCTTGTGCAAGGGTTAACTTGGCTAGGTTTATAAGTGCCCTAGGGTCATTAGCCTAGTAACCTGCTATGCTCCTATGATCCTATATAGCAACACAGTGGAATAAACTTGCCTCAAGGCAAGGATTCAAAATTATGCCGTATTGTTATATTTTATTATATTATATTATATTATATTATATTACATTATGTTATATTATATTATCACCTAGCCAGAAACAAATACTGGAACTGCAGAATTAACTCCATCCATCCATTCACTACCCCTTTTTCCCATTTTTGCACATGGGGTCACAGTGTAACTTCAACAGTGACAATCATCTAGAGCTAAGGTTTACACTGCCAGGTGGCTGGCCCTAATGCAGAACTGCAAAATGAATTGAACTGTTTAATTTTTACATGCCTTACTTTGCAATCATTATTCATGAATTCCTCTTGTGTTGAACTTCCATCCCACTCCAGTTCATGCCACATGCTTATGTTTCTCATTTTCTGCCGCACATCATGTCATTCGCTCTCATGGCACGTCAGCTATATTCACTTGCTCCAGATCTCCTGACTGTATCATCACTATCCTTTTCTTTAACAAGTGCTTTGTAATTTCACTGCCCCTCCTCTTCACCTATCTGCCCTTCCTATTATGCCTACTGAACAGTTAACATTAGTTCCCCACAAGTTTTACTGCCTTGTTTTTTGAGCATGAATTTCCCTCTAAAACCACGTACACCAGCCTACTCTGTGGCATATTCCTTACCGCTTTTTCACGACTACTTTTCATGCTTTGTATATTTACATTTTGCTTGCATTAACTAACTATCCTTTGTATACAACAGTGTTGTGTATTTGGATAGGTATTAGATGTATAATATACATATTGAAATGCCTCTTTTTGTCTTATGTCATCTGTCTGTCTTGATGTAAATACTATATATATATATATATATATATATATATATATATATATATATATATACATGGATTTCTTTAAGTTTGCCTTAATTGACAGATGCACCTGTTTTCTTCATTGCTGCAGTATTTTATATATATTCTAACACATTTCCTCACTTTTGTGGACATAGAAATTAGTTTTATTATTGTAGACTTTTTGCCAGGTGATTTTGTATATCTGCATTTCTTCTTCAACCTCCATTGTAAAGAGAATTTGCACAGACCTTCAGGGTAAATGGATTCTGCCCAACTGGATTTAACAAGCAGCATTTAAGAATAACTAAGTACCCTTTAGGGTAAATTTGGTAAAGGGTGGGATAGTAAGATGTACGCAATGGTTAAATAGTGTATATAATTGCCAAAGTGTGGTTGCTACCAGTTTTTATTACAGTGCATCCAGTAGTTAAAGAGAATAATGCTTGTAAACAGACTTTGCCACAGTTTGTCATTACAGTATATTCCACTTCTATAGCACTGTCTACATAGCCTTGTTTTATTATATTATAAGTTAAATCCTGTCTGAGACATTGTACATTACCCAATTTTTTTCTCTTGTTCTCTGTTTTGTCTTCTTGATGCTTATTTTAGCTTATTTGTGTAAAAGGACACACCACATCTGAACAGATTACTTAGATTATTTTTGTTTCACCCCCCCCCCCCCATCTCCAGGATGACAGCTAGTACTGGTGTCTCTCTTATCCCTTAACAGACCAACCAGCTTTTGAACTGGAATGGGCTGCCAAATTGGGGCCAGGGTTGATGGAGCAATTATCCATATTCAGGGGTGGAGGATAAGGAGAAGGGGCATCTCAATCATAGGTTCATAAATAAGCACTAGCAAGCTGCCCTTGTGGGCCATTTTAAGCCTAGTCAATTTCCCTTAGTGAAAACCAAATTCCGTACCTCTTGTGTGTAAGGTAAACACCTTAACCATTATGCCAATCACTCTTAACCTCAGGTATGTTTTGTATACTTTAACAGATCACCTGAGGGTTATAGGTGCAATGATGCAATCACGTGTCCATGAACATTTCCATCGAAGACAACCCCCCCCCCATGTGCCTGTGGGATATTATTGCTGCTTTCCAGACTCTGTCAGGGAGCAGTAAAATGTTGTCAAAGCCCATAACTTCTCCCAGAGATAGACACGTTGATTATCAGTCACTTTCCCAGGGATTAGTCAGCATTTTTGGAGAAGCAGTGGAAAAGGTGACAGCAATAATATTAACTATATGCATCAGGAATATACATATTTTGGATGTGAGGCAATTAATAGACTTGGAGGTTTCTGAGTAGATTGTTCAGTTTATGAGAAAATAATTCATTGTTTAACAGATAAATCATAGATTAAACTATTGACAAGAAAGGGCTGCAGTATAGGATAAACTACCCATTTGCAAGGTTTTTATCTGCATGAGAATTTTATGGTTAGTCACTAACAAAGCGAGTGTTGAATTCAATCTGTGCCATAAACTGTCAAATAAAAGGCTATGTTACAGTGGAATATGGCTCAACCATGTAAAACTACAATGTATATCTTTTTTTATCCCTTTATGTTAGGTATCTTGAAAAGATTGTAATAAGGTGAAACTTTGTGCATAATGTGGAAGGCCACTCAATGGTTAAAGAAATGTTTTAAGTCACCATGGGATCATTGGGCTGTCCATCCATCCATCCACGACCCCTTTTTCCCCATTTTTGCACATGGGATTGGGATGTCACTTCAACACTGACAATCATTTAGAGCCAAGGTTTACACTGCCAGGTGGCTAGCCCTGCTGTGACTCTACTAGATCTAAAAATAAATTTTCTTCTGGCTGCTCTGAACCAAAAGAACTTGACAGACACTACTGGAGGAAGGTATACAGGATACTTAGGTGGTTATATATTATGAAGGAAAATCAGTTTACATTTTGAAAGGCTTACAAATGTTGTGTCATTAGTGTGGGTTTGCGTATGTAAATGTACTGTAATTTTATTTTTTTATTTTCATTTTCTTTGTTGTAGGATATTGACAGCTACTTTTTCTCATGGTATAACAGCATTCCAAAGTATCTTTTTCATGCTAGACATAGGTGCATAATATAATTTTTATATGGCTAAAGTAAAAATGACACAATTTTTGTCATACACTCACATCTACATAAACTACCACCAGACTTAGGCAGCTGGGGCCTCAGTTTAATTTGTCATCTAAGGAAAGGCTGCCCAGGAGTGTAGCACCTTTTCCCATGTTGTACTATAGCATCATTATTGCAGGGTGCTTTCAAGTGCCTGATGCTAGTGCAGAAGGAACAGAGATCTTATCTTCTAGTATCAGGCATAAGAGTAACACCTGCAGAGCCAGGTACAGTGATACTGTACAGTTATCGTTGGTTACTTTATTACAAAATGTAGTTTCATTTTAAACAACATCTCTGGCTTTCAACAATGGTTTTCTACACCCATTTCCCACAAGAGATTAATCTACAGCATTAAAAAGATTTTCCTTTAATGGAATTGTAATGTTCTGATAAGGCAAATGATGTCAAATGTGAATAAAAAGGGCTAAAAAGATAAAATGAGGGAGGCAGAAGGCTTGTCATCTTTCTCTATATATGTTTTTTTATTATCACTAGGTATCCAACACCAGTTAAATGGGATGGTAGGAAATGTAATGGTGGTGGTGTCCTAGTGATATATTGTAAAGCTGGATATACTGATCACTAGGACAGTCTGCTCATATTCGATCCTTTCTTCTCCCCACAACTGATACATTTTAGGAAGTAAGTAGCAGACCATACATGACTTAAATAGAAGTGGTCAGGTAGGAAAATACACACCGACCTACTAAACAAACCTCACTGGATCACATATCGAAAGACATATACTATATAATTCAGGAAATGGTGCAGCTTAGGGCAGAATATGTTCTGTTTCAGAAGTGCAATTTTAATTATCCTGTACAAGAAAAAAAATCCATTGTTCATTTTAAATCACAAAACATCAACAAACAGTCAGTTTGCTCAACTACATATGTGGATTATCACATACATGTCTGGGTTTTGTATTAGCTGTTTCAATGGCTACTGGAATTTATTTTCATCTACAGTACCTTGAATTAGAACTTGAAGCAAACTGCTTCAGAAGTGTCACATTTTCTCTGACTACATGTGTAAATCCCTCTCCATTTCCTACCCCTGCAATAACGCATCTAACATTGTTGATTCAATAGCGCAAGACAGTTACGCAGTCATGCTTATTGTATGTTACTAGTGCAACACATGGAAACATTGTTTCTAGTAGTTACATTGTATATGGCAGTGTACCGTAAACAATGAGTTTACCTAAAGCATCATTTCATTAAATGAACTAACCCTTCTGTACAGAAACTTAACTAGAACTGTGCTAATAATGACATCTACAGAAGTGTGAGAAGACAAAAGTTATTGCATTTAGCAACAAACGTACACAACAGAAAATAGCTGTATGTTCTACATAACTCAGTAAGAATAACTTGTACTACGTTTTTAAAAAATTAAATAGCTGCAAAGTGAAGAAATATTTAAAGTATAATGAATATCTTGGCAAAACTTTGAAACTAGCAGCATCTAATCATTTTATTGCTACTGCTTAAGGAGTTTTTTTTTTACTCGGCAAAAGTTATTTTTTAATCTTGAAGAAGTCTAGCAGTGAATGACTTTGTTCATTACCGCTGGCTCGTGACCATTTCTTATCAGTGTTATAGATAATAGAATGAGGAAAGTTGAAGGACTGGGTTTAAAATATTACAGTAAGTCTGACACTTCATTAAAAACTACAAGCTAGCAAAGGATTTAATTCTGGCATGCTCAATAACAGCAAAAGATCCATTTTCTCTGCAGACAAGGCAAGCACTACAGAGTTAAATCACAAGTACATCTTAACAATCTCTTTAAGAAATTACCACAGTGTTTCATAAACTCTTATGAAGACACACACACACACACACACACACACACACACATGCACTGCCATGTTCACTTTTGCCCTGTTTTGTTTTAGTTTTGTGTGTGTGTGTGTGTGTGTGTGTGTGTGTGTGTGTGTGTGTGTGTGTGTGTGTGTGTGTGTGTGTGTGTATTTGTGTAAATGATTATACAAATAAGAGAGGGGTAGAAGGAATAACAAAGTACAAAGAAAGAAAGGAAAATAAGTGAAATGCTGTATATTTTTAAATTTTGATCTGGTTTGTAATAGCAAAAGACACATGTAGTTTAGGTAGGAGGTATATAGCCTGTTTTATAAAGTCAGACATGCCTTCTGTATAATAAGAACTCTACTAACTGCTCAGACCTACTAAACATCAGATGTGTACACCTCACCGAGGCAGCATATTTTTTTCTACCAGTAAAGGATATGCTTCTTACATGACTGTTACAAAACTCACAGCTTTTATTCACAAAAATTCACTGAAATCTACTTTAATTTTCCCCAATATATTACATTTATTATATTTTTACATCATGTTCTGCATAGGCATGCTTTTCCATCATGCACTGTTGTAATTCCATGATTTTAATACAGAAAATCATTTTTTTTTTAAAAAGTAATCCGGACATTGTTCAAATGTTTATATGGTATAGC
Source organism: Protopterus annectens (assembly GCF_019279795.1). Classification (NCBI taxonomy): domain Eukaryota; kingdom Metazoa; phylum Chordata; order Ceratodontiformes; family Protopteridae; genus Protopterus; species Protopterus annectens. Next base: position 121,650,929 of record NC_056725.1, on the reverse strand, counting down.
CATGATGGGATTAAGATATTTGCATCATACATGTAGCCTTGAGACCATTATAAATAAAATATGAGAAGAAAAGTAACCTGTTCCTGGCTTTATTAAAAATAAAAGTAATTTGTTGCCTAATTTTGTGACTCTGAGCAAGTCAGTTAACATGACAGCGCTCCCAGGCCGAGTCTGAAAAGGGTCCATGGAGATCAGTGCTCTACTCCAGAAAACAAATATAAATATAAAAATAAATTGCATGGATACCTTCTTCAATACTGTCGAATGTAAAGACTATTCCGATGCAGCACAGAATGTCCCACAAACTGAATGCATTTTCCTCTGCACTGAATCCTTACATACATTTGCCTCTCAAGCATCCGATACTGAGGTGCTTCTTGAACAGGGTGACATTATATCCTTATTATCACATTACCCATTTGCTTTATTGACTCCATCAGTTTCTTCATACTAGGAAACCTGTAATATGGCACTTTACTTCAACATTGCATTTATTTATGAGTCTTGTTTTACAGCTCCCTTTATGAATAAAAATATTAATGAGATCACTTACTTTTAAGTAGGGTTGCATGAATTCCTATGGCTATAGATTATGGCTATAGAAAATATCTTCCTGAAGTCAGTGAAAGTTCAGAAGGAATATTTTATGAAAGTTTCATTTTGTTCTGCATATTCAGATTTGTACCACCTACAGTTCTAGTACAATTATTAATGAAGAAGTAATTACATAAAACCTTTCCAGAGTATTTAACTAATTCAGATAGCTAACCAATAGTCCAACACCTCCCTTTGTCACATGTAAGGTGCATGCTAAAAGATTTTCCAACAAGATATAAAAGATAGTTTTGTAATATGGATTATTCGTCAGAACTCCAGCAAAATGCACATTTGCTTTTTGTTTAGTTGTAGTAGCAGCAAGCCTTTCTAGAATGAATAAACAGCATTGCTCTTTCTCTAATACAAGGCAATGATTCATCTAAAAGGCAACTTTTAAGTTATGCAGCCTGGCAGAACAAATATTACTTTAAATCATACAGCAACTTCAAATGTAGCAGAACTGTGTCACCATCAGAACCATTTCTTAGAACATCTCTTATGTTCAGTCTAAGTATAGGGTTTGGATAACTTGATAAATATGGATGGGATACAAATCTACTTGGAACAATGACATCGTAGTACCTCTGGGTTTTGTGCAGAATATTATTTACTTTACTTTAGTATTTTCAGCATTTACAAATGCACCGATTCGCTAACATGTATTTTACCCATCATTCATCATTCCACTTTGAAAAATAAAGGTTTTTGCTTACCTGAAAAAAGCCACAGGAGCTGCATCATTCACCCCATAGTTGCTTTGCTCATTTTCTAGGTAGTAGGACACTTGTTGGCTGTGGTGATGGTGATGGACAAAGGGAGACAGCTGTGGTGCTGACTGTAAAAACACTAATGGGCTTGCTGGCATACTGTTCAGGGAATGTAGCCCTCCGAGATTGCTTGACCCATGCGATTCATTACTATTACCATAGCTGACACCAGGTGAATTATATATCGGTCCTGTTGCTGGTACAGATGTAAGTTCATAAGTACTCTCTGGATAAGTGAAAGGCCCTGTCCGGCTGCTTTCCAGGTACATGTCATTCAGAGGTCGTTCTAGCTGGACCTTCATGGAAGAACTGTTAAACATCTCAAGCTCATTTGCCTGCATCTGCTGCAGAAGGGCAACTCCAGTCATCTTACTATGAAGTGGCACAGCCATAACTACCAGGAAGGGGTCAGCGGCATTGTCCGTCTCTGCTACCTGTGGTTATCAGCACTTCCTAGGCAACCTGTAACAAAAGCAAATCCAGATGTGAGAATCCTTAGTAATCATGGTTTGCTTCCACGCATTTCATTATCCAAGTTGGACTGGTTTCCCTGTTCAGAGTGAGGAGGAGGAGGAAGATATGAGCAAACAGAGTGCAAGGACGAAGAGTTAGCAGCTAGTACTCCTCAGTGTGGCTAATATGCATTACAAAGGTACTGGCGGAGGGCCAGCCACTGCTTCCCTCCTCTGGTATTGGCTGCAGTACTGCTTCAGGCACAACTAGTTTTTGGATACGCACCAAATGAATGTTTCACCTAAAGTAACCAAGCTATCATTTGTACTTCATTTAACTCTTTCATTCATTGCATCTAGAATATTTTCATGGTGTCTTTGTTCTAGCGCATGCACACACACGTACACACACACACAAACACACACACACACACACACACACACACACACACACACACACACGCACACACACGCACACACATGCACACACGCACATGCACACATGCACACACACACATGCACACATACGCATGCACACACACACAACACACACACGTATACACACACACACACACAAGCGCACACACACACACACACACACACACACACACACACACACACACACACACACACACACACACACAAGGCACTGACTTTTGGGAAAAAAATGTTCTTCCACACCCTGCATTTTTCAATGAGTTGTAATAAGGCAACCTGATAACACACAAAACAGTTGACTGAAACAACACTTTGTTTCTGCTGCAGTTTTTGCATATGCTGCAGTTTTGGCAAGAATATGTCTGAAGAGATATCTGTAGGAATGAATCTTAAGTATAATGATTCAGAAAGTAGTGTTATTTTTCCTAGCATATGTACTACTCTTTTCCAGAAACTCTATTTTATCAAAATAAAGGGAATTGTAATCCTAAGAAGATAGCTGAAATGCATTCTTTGAATTTCTTGCAAAGGTAATGACTATAAAACAAACTGGAACATTAAAACTACTCAGCCTCTTAGCACAAGAAATTTGGACAAAGCCTAAAATAATGGGAGGACAAAGGCCTGAAAATCAGGAAAGAATTTAAATATTCCTCTTATAAACTTACAAATTTGCAAGAATAACAGGATTTGTGTTAACATGAAGTCTAAAACTCAAATGTATGCTATAATTTAATGACTTCATTCCTCAGTGATTTTCCAAAAGAATACATATTTTATGAGGAGCAGACCAAAAACATGGGGCAAAAATCTGGACATTCTGCAAAAATGTGGACAGCTGACAGCCGTGATAGATGATAGTATACCTACTACTGTATAGTTAATGCACACAGTATCAGCAGCACTGCAAAATGTTATTACATTCTTCTGTTCAGTGAAAGCAATGAGGTTACTTTAAATGGTCCTGAGTTTTTAACAGAAAAACACCTTAAACAGGAGGCAGATGGAGCAGATCAACCCATAATTTAATGATATGAGAAACTAATGAGTCCACTAAATAGATCTAGATTTCATTCCAATAACTTTATCGTGCAAACTTTCTGACTGCAAACAACCTAACATGTCTAGTACTGACTGCAAACAACCTAACATTTCTAGTACTGACTGCAAACAACCTAACATGTCTAGTACTGAGTGCAAGTAACCTAACATGTCTAGTACTGACTGCAAACAGCCTAACATGTCTACTACTGACTCCAAACAACCTAACTAACATGTCTAGTACTTGTGTGTACCCTGAAACTTACCATGCATGCCTCCTAGACCTTGGCTGACCAAAAATCATTAAAATAAAACCTCCATATATAACCAGAGAGGTTAACATAATTCTAAAGAGGTATGGTCTTGGACACAGTTCATTTTTAGACAGACTTAAACAGAGCATATTTTTCAATGTCAAATTAATAATAGCTATATTTATGCAAAAAATAAGCAATGTAATTTTTCACACGTGACCTAACTTATTATATTATAATGCAAAATACCATCATTCACAATGAGTAGTTGTATATACACATAAATACATGCAAACTATTTAAATATAGATGCAGATACACACACACACACACACACACACACAAGCACATACACACATAAAAACATGTTCCTATGTATGCATGTACTCATATATAAATATATAGTCATGCATATACACACATGCACACACACATATAAATATATATATATTTATATGGATCTATGTCACGAGTGAGTTTTCAGAAACTTGAAATTCATACGGATGACACCATATGATCGACTTTCCGAAAACTTGAACGTCAAAAAAAAAAACTACTTTTTTTTTACATTTATACAAGGTCCCCCAGACCCTCTGCAAATTATATATACCAACTTCAAAACTGCACTACAGTCAAATAAATACATTTCCCGATCTTCACTGTACCACAATCTCCATTTAAAAGTTTCAAGTTTTCAAAAACTCAATCATATAGTCTTAACCATAAGAATTTTGAATTTCTGAAAACTTGACCAACTTATAGGGATCCATATATATATATATATATATATATATATATATATATATATATATATATATATATATATATATATATATATATATATATATATATATATATATATATATTTATGTGTGTGCATGTGTGTTTATGTATGTATGCAACACACACATATATTTATACATTTTATACTTATAACTATAGAGAGAGAGAGAGAGATTATATATGCTTGTATATAATTCTCTCCCATATATATATATATATATATATATATATATATATGTATGTATATATATATCTATATATATATATATATATATATATATATATATATATATATATATATATATATATATATATATATATATATATATATATATATATATATATATATATATATAGACAGGTATATACTTTGGAGTTGGTATACTTAATTAGCAGGGGGTGAGGGGGGTGCAGGGGAGCATAGCCCCCCTGCAAATGCATAGGAAATGATAAATAATTGAAGTGTTTTACTGTTTCAATATTTTGTGACTCAACCTTCTAATGTTTTAGGAGTTTTCGATATTGTGAGACTCAATGTTTTTTTTTTAGTAATTTAAGTTTTTGACGTTAGGGTCTGGATGATTTGAGGCTCTGTGATATGGTAATATGATATTTAAAAGTCGATCCATATATATATATATATATATATATATATATATAAATATATATATATATTGAGAAAAAGATCAGTTCAGATATATATTGACAGATCAACTGATAGATGTGTATCAGTATTGGCTTCTGTATGTCATTCTATAGTCTACTAATGTCAGCATATTAATTCTTATGTTGTTAAGACACTACAAATGTATTTCAGCTATGCATACATGTTTGTATTATACTAATTGGAACAGTGTGCTTTAGAAATGGTGATTTTTTTTCCAAATACCCTAAATAGAGGGGTAAGTCAAATAAAATTCTACAGTGTTATTAAGATGGCTCATGACCTCATATGATGTCATAAGGAGTGTTGTTTTATGTGGAATATGTCAAGGAAACCTCATCTTTAAAATAAATATCTATCCTCCATTTAAAGCGTTGCATGCAGGACAATTCCTAATGAATAAAATTATATGATTCCAAGCCCTTGCTACTACATTGCGAAAAAGTTTGATCTTCATTCTTCTGTGGTAGAAGTCATTGACAATTAGCTGATGGTTATTTCTTGTATTAACACTGTGAGGTGAGACATTAAAAAACATGATTGATTGTAGGGCCAAGTCTTTGAAACACTTCATTTATCTTTGTGGAAACCTAATATTTTTCTTTACTCTTAGTAGTTTTCACCTCAGATGTGATTTTTATTAACTCAAGTGAGGCTGAGGTTTTGTTTCCTATGCAGAGGGATGTTTAGTGCTTTCCCTGAACAGAAATCACTCACTACATAAATATATTCATCTGCGATCTTCTAAGCATTGGTTGTACATTTGAGATGAAATGTTTGACACAGCTTAGGATATTCTTAAATTATGCTACACTGATGGTTTATCACAGTGTTATTTGATTTAGATTCTCCTGCATAAAACTGCTCTATCCACCTTCCATGAAGGTAGAATATCATGTCAGTGCCATATCATATGTGCAAGCAGAGGCTGAATGTCATTGCAGATGAGGACAGGGGCCACTTTGTCAACTAATACTATCAGCATTCATAGTATTACTGCCTGTACCCAGATATATGATGTAATGTACTGTACATCATGTGCCATGTGACCAACATATAAATGTCAGTCACTGAACCACTGGGATGCCATCTTACTTTGACCATTGCAGCACAGGGATGCCATCTTACTTTGACCATTGCATCTGTCTTGGTTCTCATTCTGAGTCCATACAAACAACAGATACAGTGTGAGAAGAGTGCTTCAGCAGATGCAGTAGTAGGTCTAGTATGTATCTTCCTTTACTGAGGTTCTAGTAGTAGGTTATGTGACAAATGCATGTATGTATTAGTCATAGAATAGAACTACATGCTGACACTCTTTGAACCTTCTTCTACACCCCAAGTAAAACACGTGTTCTGTACCTGTTTGCAGAAACAGTACCTAATGAGTCTTCTAACATAATAGTAGGTTTGCTTATGCTAGTGTACTCTGTCTCAACAACACATGGTTAATCTAACAAACTGAGGTATCTGACACAATGTTTGGGCCTGCTGTGCCACACATATTTAGTTTTGCAATTATTTGATTTACTTGTTAATTATATAAGAGAAATGGTCCCTGCTCAACCATTTTTATTCACTAGCTGTAATGAATTTATTAGACTCAACAGCATAAATATTGACAATTTAGTATAGCCAGTCATCTAGTGTATTTTTGATAGGTCAGATGAAATAAGACCACCTGGAGAGAACCCACACACACATGGGGAGAACACACAAAACTGTACAGTGACAGTGACCATAAGTCAGGACTAAAGCCCAGGGATCCTACAAATAAGCCATCAGAGACCGCTTCTTTCTTGCACATTTCTGAATGCAACTGATACCATTCTGAAAGACGTATGGTCCATTATTTCAAGCAAACTATGCAATAACAGACACAGGCCATACAAGAAACAGGCTACAGCTGATACAAGGGTCAGTCTATTGGACCCTTGTGACCCATTAGCACATTAACGAATCATGCAGTTAGTGCTGTGCCTTGCTGTCAATTGCCAAAAGGTCTATGATCAGGCACATGCTATACTGCTATTCATTAATAGTGGACAGTTGAGATTATTCTGGAGGTTTGCAGCTGACATTACTCTTCTGAAGTTATTTTCAATAGAAACACATCATCATACTGCACAGCTTATTATATAAGTATTTTAGTCTTCATGAAATGTCCATCTTTTCTGATACCTCTGCTGTGAGTTAATGATTTATAAATGACAGGAGATGCTACTAAAAGTAGCTTGCAAGGGCATAAAACTACCCTTGTTTCTCAACATCACTGTTAAGATGTCTGAGTGGGCATTGAAGCAGAGCTCATACATGTTAAACTGTATCATTTCAGTGCAGGCCTGCTTTATAATAGGCCTTACACCAGAGTAAGCCACATCTGGTCCATTATCTTCTAGGACAAATACTTAATTGAAATAATGGGTAGTGCTTCAAAAGATAATCATGTTTATTTTTCATCATCTAGGGTTTAATAATGAAAAGGATGTGCTCTGTTAGATACTGTTTCAAAATTATATGGCTTTGAGAGAGAGAGAATTGTCTTTATCATTTCATTGCTTTGAGTTAAATTATTAAATTATTAAATGAATGTGTTTTATTTGAAGTTGTATTCTTGCTATAAAAAATAAAGAAAAAAATACTGACAAAAAATACATTGCATCATATCATGTGGTCAAGTTGAAAAGACAGATGGAGCCAAATGACAAAGTTCACATTACCAACAGTAAATAGGGAAGTTTAAACAAAATGGATTAGAACTGAAAACTACACTCCAGTGGAGGAAACAAATCTGAACAGCAAAACTACAAGTTTAGTTAATTTGTTAGGAAATAATTTGCTATATTTCATTGGAAACAAAAGTAGTCTTTTAGCATTTTTCATATCACATCTTTGTTTAACTTTTTAAGTTGTATTAGTTGTTTTTTTTCTCAAAACTACAATCAACAGAGTCATCTCTGTTTTCATAGAAAAAAAAATAATTAACCAGCAGCTGCTGACAGGTGAGATGCTTGTTACAGGTGTCCATTGTAGCTTAAGTCACCTGTGCTTAGTCATCTGGTTCAGCTTGGCTGATTTTTTGCTTAAATGCATTAATTACAGGTGTCCCTTCAACTTATACAATATTTATCAATTGTGTCTAGTATTCTTATTTTTCTGGGGGTGTGGTGTTCTTCCCCTCTCAGTGTCTAATTTATGAAAAATAAGCATTTCTCATCACACCACTGATGCACACATTTGTGTGTGTGTGTGTGTGTGTGTGTGTGTGTGTGTTTATGTGTGTGTGTGTGTGTGTGTGTGTGTGTGTGTGTGTGTGTGTGTGTGTGTGTGTGTGTGTGTGTGTGTGTGAGAGAGAGAGAGAGTCTCCCATTCCGGTGTTATGTGTTCCTGCTTTAAGGGGTTCATCTTGTTACCCAGTAGTGTAGCACTCCCATGACCATCTGTGCTGTACTGCAGTGTTTGTGTTAATCATAGGGCCTACTCAGGTCCCTGAACCAAGTAAAAATACACAGCAGTAGTTTGCAATCTACAACCCCACACACACACACACACACACACACACACACACATTCATCATTCATGCACTATTAAAAATCCCCAGATAACTGGAATATCCATGGAAGTCTACTAACGTATACATTCACATCCCAATCCAGAATCAGGATAATATGGTGAATCATGAGTTTCTGAGCATAAATCCCACTAAAAAGTACAATTCATATGAAATAAAATCTTTTTTGTAACCACTCTGTGGTATACAGCGGTAAAGACAATAGCCTAGATGACCCAGTTTCAGTTAGTGGCTTGGATGTTAAAGAAACTGGCCAGAGGAAAGTCGGGAATGATAAGGCAATGCCTACTGGCCTCTGTCTGCGGTACAGTGTGGCACATTCCTGCCACATGGTCTCCATGTTAAATGTCTGGTGGTGATCAGGAATTAATGAACACACTTTGACTTTCAGAAGACAAGCTGACTGGGGAGGGGATACCTTTTGCAGAATGTGGAGACATGCATCTAGCAGGCACCTGTTGCATGTCAACAATTGGATCAATAAGGGCAAGAACACAGGGAATGGTTTAGGGTTTAAAATGAATACTCTTCAGATGCGTTGAGTGGATGACTGCATCAATCTTGTTACAGAAAGTCAGACATGGGGCTCTCACTTCCCAGTGTAACAAATATGAAACTGTACAGATGGAATTGCAAATTGATTGTTGCTAGGAGGAACAAAAATTGATCCAAATTTTTTTTTGAGAAATCTCTTCTTATTAAGTCTCCATTCTCTAACAATCTTGTTAGTTCGGTCCCAAATTGGGTTAGCATAAAAAAGCCAACAAAACTTGTTACTGTTCCTTTAGTTTCATTAATGTCAGATGGCCAAAATAGATTATTTAACTAAATGAACACTTAGTTTTTCCACACCAGCACTATGGCATTGTTAGATGAAACATTATAAAATGAAATATATGAAAAAATCTGGAAGTTATCTTTAAAAGTCTTACATTATGCAAAACTAAAATGCAAGCCTTTATTTTGGTTTTAAATTTATTAGTGCCAAAAGGTGTTGCCAAAAAGGATAAGAAGAAGAAAAGCTGAAGCTCATTTCTACACCTGAAATGGATTATCTAGAAGCAAAAAGAAAGTAGATGCAAAAACTATGGGAATAATGGGATACAAGTATTTTGTGAACTGAAATCTAGGGATGTCAAAGGCATTCTTCAACAGGGCTGGCTTTTAGGTGGTCACATCTTTATTTTTCATTTTTTTTATTTTGGTTTTGTTTGTTGGGTTGTATGTCTGGGTTTAATTAAAAACCTCTGTTCAACAGATGCCAGGGGGAAAGTTCCAAATTGGAAATACTGTGGTCTATTTTCCAGCCTATTTAGGAACAAGAAATGACTAGGGATTAGGAGGAAAATGAGGATACAAGGATATGGGTGGTAAACAGATCGAATGTATTTAGAATGGAAGTGAAAAAGTATTGTTTTACATGATGGGCAATGGGGTGAAATGAAAGAGATTACTTACTGAGACATGGAATCCACAATAATAAAAGGCTTACGTCAGTACTGGATAACTGAAATAAAAGAAAAAATTATCAGGGCATGTAAACAGATTTGCTGAATCATAGCTGCAGACTAGATAGCGCTGCAAGCTCTTTCCTTTGGTATTTTTATATGATAACATATTTGTAAACAAAACTATGCTATGTGAATATTTTTTGTTTGGCACTGGACTACATTGTTTCTATCTAAAACCAGTATAAAATAAAATATATTAAGAAAATGTAAATCATTCAAAAAGCTTTTACTAGACATTATGTGGATATTTGTTATCCTTATACATAATGATTAAAACAGCTTAAAATGTTACTGCTTCACATGTATGATTAAAGTTGCACGGATGTGATGACTGAATCTCATTTAAATACCTACAGCTGGATGAGTCAAGATGATGAACCCTGCATGTCTAGGTATGTGTTGTTCGCTTGTTGGCAGTTCCTGCAGTCTTACTTTAACTAGTTTTAACCTGGCTCTTAAATACTGGGGTATATTACTTACAGTGCTTCTGATGCTGCTCATTTTGTTGCTCCTGACTGCTTTGCCAAGTGTTGCAGGCAGAGGACACTAGGAGGGGCATGCAGTTTTACAGTCCGTGTATTTGTTTGCGATGATTGTTCACTAGCTGTAAGTACCACCAGACGATTCCCTACTCACTGAATACCATCCAGATGAACTGGTCATGGGTTCACTCACTTATATCTTCCATTTCCAAAACTGGATGTTTAACTCCTTAAAAGCTTAGCATCTTCTGTCCTGGGATTCCAGTCTCACAAAAACTCAGCAGCTATTGGGACAAGTTCACCTGTAATCCTGTCATGCAACTAGCCCAGGTTTGACTGACTGACAGCAACCATATTGCTTGCTGTCCTGGAGATTGTTATTCTCTAGAAATGCTTGTCAGCCTTCCCATCAGGATTCTTTCCAGAATTTTCGCTGTTACTACTATCAAGCTGATGGTATTGTAGTTCCCAAATATGTTTTCTGTTTCCTCTTGCACAAAGGTACCAGGCATGATATCTTACAGTTTTCTGGAGCTTCTGCACTAGCCAATGATCTTCTGAAGATCTCCTTCATGGAGGTTGCCAATACATGACCAGATTTCTGAGAACTTTGGAAGGCAGCCTATCTGTTCTTTGTATTTTACTCTCCTAAAGACAGGCAGTTCCACCTGAACATCATCCTTTTTGTGTACTGTTTACCCGTACTGTTTATTGATCATCAAATCTTTTCTGACCAACAGCCTATTCATTTCTCCTCACCAGTGTGAAGGTTAACCAGCAGGGGCTATCATTTGGACCACCATTAGGAGCAGTTCACGTTTGTATTACTTTTTTCCCCCAGACATAACTGTGCACATTCAGCCATGCAGAGACATTAAATGGGCCATTTCTGCAGGACATCCCCTCATTTCCTCAAGTGGTTTTCCCTCCAAAATACCTTAACACTCCTCCCATCTTCCCCAGGAGTTTTGAGTGGGCTATCCTGCTTCACTCCTCTTCCTTGACTGTCTCTTCAAGTGCTGGGAGTACGAATCCAACCCCAGTTACCTGGTTCACAGTAAGGGCCAGGTACCTCTTCCCTTTTCAGTCCTGATATCTGCCAACTATTCCTATTCTACCCTGCTTCCCAGCATGGCACATTTGTTTTCCTTTGTGAAGACTGAAGCAATGTACTCATTCAACGCCTGATTTTTCTCAGTCCCCTGTGATCTCCTTTCCATCTCTGATTAGGGGTTCAGTTCCTTCTTTCTTCCTCCTTGCTATGTACCTAAAAGAGCCCATAGTTCTTTTCTTGACCTCTTTTGTTAAAGTCCGTTACCATCTTTCTGTCCATTTGCTGTTCTCCTTGTAATGCACCTTCTCTACCTCCCCATCTATGAATTTCCATATCTTGTAGGCTCTACCTCTTGCCCTAATTGCTAGCTCCTCAACCCTATACAGTCACACTGACCTTCTCTTTTTGCTTTTTTGATATTTTGTTACACTCTAGTCCATAGCCAGACCTCCATCCCTGACCCATTCCCATAACTTGCTTACTCCCTCAGTTTGCACTCCATCTCCTAACCCATCCCTGATCACAGCCATTTGCATATAGATAATTACTTACACTGTGGCTGCCCCATAGATGTTTTCACTTCTCTCTCTCTCTCTCTCAACTCCAGGATTTTACTAGATTCAACAATTCTGGAAGTAGCGCCTCACCAAATAAAATATATACCATTGCTGAATAGCTCTTGCCATATCATTTGCCATGATTTGTCACCATTGCCTCATTTTAGTAATGTTGATTATTTCCATGTCAATTTGCATATTATACAGGCTGCAGAATTCCTCTACCTTCCCAAAGCGAGTTTGGTGTGACTATGAATTGGTCTTACCTGGCTTGTGGCCAGACTTCACACAAAGTCAGCTACTGCAACACAATAAAATGTTTCTGAATCCCAGGGTTTCTTTTTTAAGCTTTAGCATGAATCTGAAGTCAGCAAACTGTATTTGTGAATATATAATGTCAACAGAAAGATTTTGATAGAGCACTATGCTTCATATTTGCATATTAAAATTCTGTTTCCGTATATATATGATCCGTATTTTATTATGCTGTGATACCCCTGCACTGGTCCAGTAATAAAGGAGCCTCAATCCTCACCACTGGCAACAGCTAGGGGCATACACACTGGAAGGATGACAAGTGCACACACAGTAAAGTGCAATTTCCTTAAGAGCACACAGAAACCACAGTCAGTCTGGGGCTGGTATTGCCCTCTTTCTCCAAATCCCCAATAAGACTCCCACTGGCACAGCTATAGAGATAAGATCTCAGCTGAGGGACTAAGCCAATACCTCCAGCACCCTCTCTGCCCAACCAGTGCTTTGTGTCCCTGCCCAAGTAGCTGACACACACACACTTTGAGATTTGATTTATATACAAACACACACACACACCTGGGGAAGACTGGCACAGGTTTACTAGCTATGCCCCCTTCTGCCCAGACTATAAGGTAGTTTCCACTGCCACCAACCCCTATGTATCAGCTACTAAGCTACTATAAGGCCCTTATAAAGGGTGTCCAATCCTACTGCATAATGTTACTATTATCCAAATGGTAGTCTGACCAAGACTTGCAAGGGTATTTAGGAGTGGCCTGTACAGCATCACCAAATACATATGCAAGTACTCTCAGAGCTTAAATATGTCTCACAAATATCAGCCACAGAGATAGGTTTAAATATAGTTTATAATAAATAAAAGAACCAGACAATACTCAATAAATCCAACACAGTAACTTCAGAGTTCAAAATCACAGGAAATATTTTTAAACAACTAATCTTTACTGTATTCATATCTATAGCTAATAGAGATAGTATGCCCTAAATCTTACTTACAGCAAGGCAAGTGCAGATGGTGATGATGAGTGGAAGTTCTTGCTAGGTCCAAGACAAAATACAAAATGCACAGTCTTTCTCTAAGAGAGTTCTTAAATTAATATCACATTTTACTGCTGGGTTAGCTTGGATGACATCACTTTTTGTCACCTGACTTCAGTTCCCAGACTAAAACAGAAACTAACAGAATTTAACATCCCTGTGTTAAAAATACGTATCTCGCAGATGTTTGCAGATCTTGGAAGTCGTAAAACAATAAAGCGCTTTTACATTTGAAACCTAGTAATTATTTCTCTTTCAAGACAATACAAAAATTTCTAGCTCTAGACATTGTGTCTACTACTGAACTGAAACTGAGAGATAACATTTTTTTGTTTATGGCCCAGCTATAAAGTAACTTAATCTCAACTATTCTTAAGTTTTGCAGTTTAATCTTCTATGTTCCAGCAGGGTACACTGTGGATACATCTTAGCTCAGTACATAACACACAGTTCTAAATAATTCATATCAATATTCACAAATTACATATAATTTATCTACAAAATTCCACAGAGCTGGGCTGACAATATTTCCCTATATCACATCCCCCCCCCAAAAAAAAAACTCAAGATAGATTTTCAAGTGACCCTTGAGAAACGTTGCTTGAGAGGGTTGAGTCTATCTGGGAATACCTTACCCCATTCCCTGTCTTGACAGCCCATCTGCATTGGCATTGTTAACTCCATTGCAGTGCTGTACTGTCATACTATATGCTTGCAACCCTAGGCTCTTCCTTAGTAACTTGGCATTTTCCTGGCTGGCTCGATGTAGCCATGTTAAGGGATTGTGGTCTGTAATACATTAAATTTCCTTCCATACAGATAAGGCTAATGTTTCTGCAGTGCCCACACTATGGCTAGGCATTCCGTTTTTACAGCTGCATAGCATTCCTCCCTGGTTTGAAGCCTATGACTGAGATATACCACTGGGTGCTCTTCTCCCTCTGAGGAAACCTTGCTAAGTACAGCCTCCCACCCGATGGTTTGAAGCATCCACCTGCACAACAAATTGTTTGCTGTAATTTGGACTGACCTACACAGGGGGTCCTCACAAAGCTCCTTTAAGCATCTGGAATGCCTGCTCACATGCTGGGGTCCACACTACCTTATCTGGCTTGTTTTTCCTTGTCAGGTTTTTGAGGGGAGCAGCTATGGTACTATAATTGGGGACAAACTTTCTATAGTACACTGCTGCCCCTAAAAATGGCCTCACCTGGTTTTTGATAGGTTCTGGTCTGATCTTACCACTCCCCACTCTATGTCCCAGGTAGTAGACCTCTGCCATACCCACCTGACACTTACTGTGTTTAATGGTCAACCCTGCCCTCTGTAGTCTGCCCAGCACCTCCCTGACATGCTGAAGGTGGTCTTGCCAGGAATGGCTGTGGATGGCAATATCATCTAGGTAAGCAAGGGCAAAATCTCCTGCTCCTGCTAGGATATGATCTACCAGCCTCTGGAAAGTCGCTGGGGCATTTTTCATCCCAAAGGTCATCTTTGTGAACTCATACAAGCCAAAAGGAGTCACAAAGGCTGATTTCTCTCTAGCACTGGGAGTCAAGGACACCTGCTATTAACCCTTGGTAAGATCAATAGCGGTAAGATCCTTACCCCACCCAGCTGATCTAGGGCTTCATCTGACCTAGGCATGGGGGTAAGCATCTGACTCTCTGTGACTATTTAATTTACATTAGTCCACACAGAACCTGGTGCTGCCATCCTTCCTTGGTACCAGCACCACTGGGTAAGCCCAGAAACTGCTGGACTCCTGGATTACCCCTAGTACCAACATTTCCTGTATCTCCTCCCTCAGAGTCTGTTTGACTCTCTCATACACCCTATAAGGGGCCTACTTAATAGGCCTTTGGGGTCCTGTATCCACATGGTGTTTGCCATTGAGCATGTCCCCAAATTCCTGTAACACTGCTCAGATTTCTTGAACCTGGTAGGGAATAACTGCCGGGACATTGCTATCCCTTCCACTGAGGTGTCAGTCCGACCGTCACTGAGGAGATCAGTCACAAGTTCCTCCTCAGACTCCACCTGCCATCCACTGTATATACTCAGCATAAGGGCCTCCCTATCATGGTAATGTTTCATCATGTTAACATGGTACAATTTGTGCTCCTGCCTCTTGCCTAGCAGTTCTACAATGTAGTTAACATCACTGACCTTCCTTACTACCTTGTAGGATCTCTCCCAGGCTGCCTGCAGCTTGCTGTGTCTGACTGGAATGAGAACAATTACCTGATGCCCTACAGCATATACTCTAGCTCCAGCATTCCTGTCATACCAGACCTTTTTCTGCTGTTGGGCTTCTGCCAGATTCTCCTGGTTCAAGCCCGTAAGTTCCATGAGCCTTGTCCTGGGGTTTAGGACATATGCCACAACAGACTCCTTGTGGGATTCACACTCACCCTCCCACTCATCTTAAATCAAATCTAGAGGTCCCCTCACCCTATGCCTATACAGCAACTAGAAGGGCGAAAAATCTGTGGATTCCTGTGGAACCTCTCTGTAAGCAAACAACTGATGGGGAAAATATTTCTCCCACTCCCTCTTAACCTGGTCTGCAAATGTCCATAACATTGTCTTGAGTGTAGAGTCCTCTCAACAAGACCATTAGTCTGGAGATGGTAGGGGGTTGTCTTTAAGTGCTTCACCCCACAGTACTTCCACAGACAAGCCAGCAGGTCTGACATGAAATTGGCAGTTCTGTTAGTCGGTATTTCATTTGGGAAACCTACCCTGCTAAAATCTCTAACAAAGCATCTGCCACCTTTTCTGCCTCAATGGAGGACAGATCCACCACCTCAGGGTATCGGGTAGAATAATCTACTACCATGGGATATACCTTTTCCCTGTGGAACTTGGGGTACTCAGAGGCCTCACAATATCCATAGCTACCCTCTGAAATGGCTCCTTAATCACAGGCAAAGGCATCAAAGGAGCTTTTTGCCTTGTCTCCTGCCTAGCCTACCTTTTGGCACTGCTCACATGTCCTGCAGTACTCTGTTACATCTCTGGAAATCACAAGCCAATGAAAGTTCTGCATAATATGTCTTTTTGTATGTATTATTCCCATATTACCTGCAAAGGGAATATCATGGGCTATGGCCAGAAGTGCCAGATGGTAGACTCTGGGCACTACCAACTGCTGTATTCTCTCACCCTCTAGCCCTCCCTCAGGGGTCCACTCTCTATACAGTAACCTTTTGTCGCAGTATACAGAACCCCCCTTCCCTTGAGAATCAGATGCCTCATTAGCTACCTCCTTCAGGCCTTGTAGTGTAGGGTCTGAGAGCTGGGCCTGTCTGAACTCTCTCTCTTTCTAACCCTTCCCAGTTCCCCTTCCACAGGAAGTCTGGCATCCTCTAAAAGCAGTGCCTCAATGTCAGCCTGGGTACTACTACTCACCTCTACCCTTGCAGTCACTCTATCCAAGGGATCATCAGTACCCACAAACAGCTGTGGCTCACCTTCAGGCTCACTACTACAGGGTAGTTCCCTCCCTGAAGCAACCACCTCACCAGTCCTGGCTTCAAGTGTGTAGTCTGTCTGGGTCTCCCCCAGGCTACCAGACTCACATGCTTGTCTCCAAGCCTGACTGTGGGTAACTGCATGCACACAGGGTACTGCATTATCAAAACCATTCCCTATCAGGACATCTGCAGGGATATCATGAAACACACCTACTTGTTGACTTCCTTTTTCACCCTCCCAGTCAAAGTGAACCCCTAGCCAAAAGTATTTGAAATGGGGTCCCCTCCTAAAGCTCTGACTAGAGTAGACTGCCCAAGCAAGTAGTGCTCCAATGTAACCACTGCAGGTTTCACAATGGTTAGGTCAGAGGCTGTGTCTCTCTTAGCAGTGGACTCTTTCCCATTTACTAAGATAGGATATAACCTCTTGTGGTAGTTTGGTACCCTTGTTATCTTGAGACAACTTACTGCTGGCATTCTGTCATTCTCACTTACTCAGTCTCCCACCTTTTGTTCCCCACCTTGCCACCATGGACATTTATATGCTATATGGCTCTACTGGTTGCATTTACAAAATTTAACCCTTGGTCCTGGATGTGTACCCGGACTAGTGGCTTCCCTTGCTACTGGCAGACTCTGTTGGGGCAGTCTGGGCTACCCGCCATGGGTTCCCTTAGACCTATGAGCAGCACTGTGTATCCCTTTCCTGTGCAGTGATGCCCTGTTTGCTAAGGTATAGGTCTTCCTTCTTCCCCAACTCACCTGCAGTAAGGCATTGTCTGTCAGCTAACCAGATGCTCATGTCCTCAAGCAAAGTGCTAAGGGCTTGTTCCCTCACCAAAAGGTCTGCCAGCCTTTCAAAAGTGTTGCCCTGACATCTACTCACCCACCTATGAAAATAAGTGCTTAGTTCAGCAATATATTCACACACACTTTCATCTGCCTTGCATCTATGCTCACAAAACATTTTTGTATAAGCTTCAGGTGTTAACATAAAACATTCTAAAAGACAGTTTTTTACAATATTATAATTTAAGCAATCAGTAACATACAATTTAGAAATAGCAGTTACAGCTTTACCATGGAGTAAGGGGTTCAGGAAGCATACCCAGAGCCCTTGGTCAACATTATACTGTTTAGATACCCTCTCAAACATATGAATGAAACTATCAAAATTATCACCCTCTGTAAATTGTGGAAGAAATTTACTAACATTTGTTGCTTCTGAGGTTTAGTTACTCTCTTCCCCATTACCTCCATGACTCTGGCAAAGAGTCAGCATCTCCTTTTCATGTTGCCTCTGCCTCTCCTTCAATTCAGCCTCTAGACATCACAGTTTCTTATTTTCCTCAGCCTCTAGACATCTCAGTCTCTTTGCTGCTTCTATTTCCAAATGCTTGGCCTCCAGCTCAAGTCTCTTTAACTCCAGATGGATTTTTAAGTCCTCTGTGGAAAGGTTGAGCTGTCCATTCTCTGAGAGTTGTACATCTCCAAGGCCAGCCTGGTTGTCCTCCTGATTGCTGGTCTGCAATGCAGCTGTGCCCAAACTACAATAATTTCTGCCTTAGTCAGGTTGGCATGCACCAGTCCTTTAGCTTGTCACATCTAAGCCAAATGGCTCCTTGTCAGCTTGCCATACTCCTCTGCTGACATACTTGCCTGCTCTCCCTGACTAACTAAGCTAACAAAAAAAATAAATAAACAATTGTGATGTGAAACTATGAATGTTCACTGCGTGGCTGATTGAGAGTACAAACACCTTTAGTGACCACTGTGCACAGGCTACAGGAATTCAATATCCACACCACTACACGCCAATTAATATGTGATGTGGCTATCCCACTGCTAACCAATTAATATGTGCTGTGTTTATCCACCACTATCCACCAATTAATATGTGATGTGGAATCACACTATTGCCAACCAATTAATATGTGATGCCCCTGCACTGGCTCAGTAATCAAGAAGCCTCAGTCCTCACTACTGGTAACATCTAGGGATGAACACACTGGGAGGATGACAAGTACGCACACAGTAAAGTGAAATTTCCCTTAAGAGCACACAGAGATCACAGTCAGTCTGGGGCTGATTTCTCCCTCTTTCTCCAAATCCCCAATAAGACTCCCCACTGGCACAGCTATAAAGTAATTAACCTCAACTATTCTTAAGTTTTGCAGGTTAATCTTCTATGTTCCAGTAGGGTATGCTGTGGTTACATTCTTGAAGTAGCAAAAAACAAAACGATACAACTAAAACATTTATTGGTAGAGCAAAGCTTTCAGGTACAACAACCCTTCTTCAGTGCAACATAAAAAGCAAACTCATTGAGTTACTTAAATACCAATCAAATAGCAATCATTCAATAAAACAGCTAATAAAAACACATTCTCAATTAAACATATATTAATTAGATGAACAAATAAATAAAAACTAATTTATTAAAAGCAGGACTAAATTAATTGTTCTACCTTAAATGTAACATCCTATCTTTAAGAACTGGTTTGAGTGTAATCATTTTATTAACACCAGGCAAAACATCAGCTTGCAGAAGTGTAATCCATTCATATTATGTATATAGGTATTAAAGCTTTGCAGTCTTCATTGCTTTTGCATAATCATACTGAAAAAAATTGCTCTCAATGTTCAGGATTGCAAAGTATACAGAGAAAATAATTTTGTTCCCAAAGTTCCAGGTAGGCACATTTTTTACATAAAAAATTAAAAGTTCTATGTAAAACAATTGTTTAGCTTGGTCTTGCATCTTCATTATTTTAGTTTGTAACTCTTTCCCCCGGATTTACAAAGCCCTGTAGAACGTGCAGGATTAGTCTAAGAGCTATTTTCGGCAATATGGCCGACATGCGATCCAGGAACAAGCTCCCGGGACGTGCATGTGAGCTCTTAGACTAATCCTGCATGGACTGAGCTCCTGTTTACAAATTACCCTCATTTGCAGGTGAAAACCATGCAAATGAGGGTAATTTGCAGTCCAGGAAGCTGGCAAATGTCCGTGCAGGATGAGTGCAGTGTGCAGAAATATACTCGGTTAGTAACCGAGTACGTTTCTGCAATCTACAAAACGGAGCTATGACAGCTCCAAATAAAGGCTGCATATCATTGCTGAAGCAAGGCAATGGCCAAGTAGAAGGCCATTGACATTGCAAAATGCATAAAAAAAAAAAACAACTTTTAAATTCCTTTCACCGATCTTACCTGTTAAGCATAGGGCAAAGTCGCGCAAATGGGATCGGGGGAAAATAATAAAATAAACCTAAAATAAGCATTCTAACTAAAAGCAGTATTCAGCCATGCAAGTCAATGGCAGGCAGAAGACAACCTGGTCAGTGAGTAATGGTTGCTAAGGGGGGAGGTCCAGTGTGGGACATGTAACTATGCATTAGCAGGCAATCCTATGCAAGTGAGGGGAAGGATAGTGAATCCCAGATTTCCCCAGGGTGTGAGGCAGGTCCCAAGAGTGTAAGAGAAGAAATAGCTGGATGCAAGACTAGGAGATAAGTGACATCATGGGGGGTGTCAGGCATACTGTAAGTGGATTGGAGCCCTGTGGCTTGGGACTCCTCCTAGCTTAGCACAGCTAAGCTAGAGTTGTGTCCAAACTGCCTAGCACTCCTTACAAAGTGTAAGCGGGTGTGCATGCCACGCACCAGGTTTCACAGGAAGAAATAGGAAGTTAAACCAGGAAATAGCAGCTCTGTGCACATTTGAGCACTCTGTTTGCATGGTGTGCACATAGGCTTAAATAGAGAGGCAATGAGAAGGGAAAACAGCAGTAGGAAGGAAATCAAGGAGAACTAGCTAAGCTGCCAGGTGAAATGTATCAGAATCAGCTAATTACAAAGGCAGCAGACCAGCCCAGCCCAGCCCAGCACAGAACACCACTATAAACCAAGCAAACACCCCCCCCCCCAGTTTTTCTACACTCTACACCACTGGTGTATACAAGTGGGGACATTTTAAAAGGCAAACCTACAAAATTAGAAGGGCTGCAGCAGGCAACATAGAACAACATGTGCAAGAGGCTGAGGGTGGTGAGGATGTCAATGCTTCCGGACAATCCACATTGAGGAGACAAAGAAGAGTGTACATACCCAGGGTAACCTATCAGGGGCTACATGAGCTGGAGATAGTGGAGGGATATAGGTCAGACAGAGACCTCCTACAACAAATTGTTGAGCTGTGCAGGCCACACCTGACACACCACACTGGCCGAGGGGAACCCATCTTAGTGGATACCAAGGTATGTGTAGGCCTAGGTACACTAGCCACAGATACTTCCCAAACCACAACTGGGGATAACATGGGTATCTCACAGGCATCAGCATCCAGAGTATTACTCCAGTTCCTGGATGCCATGTCAGCACATGCCAGTGAGCACGTATATTTTGTCAACACACGTGAGGTGTTGACCAGCAATATGCATCTCTTCCACCAAATAGCAAACTACCCTGGGGTAGTGGGTGCTATAGACTACATGCACTTACGCATCAAAGCACCACCCAGTGAGCAGGGTAGGGCCTATATCAACCACAGGGGCATCCCCTCCATCAACTGCTAGGTCATATGTGATGCCCAGGGCATTATACTGAATGTGTGTGCTGGCTACCCTGGAAGCTATGACGATTCACACATATGGCAACTAATGCAGCTGTACCACAGATTTGCTGATGTGGACATCCCCTACTGTCACCTAGTGGGGGATGCTCAGTACCCACTGGAGCCGTGGCTGATGACACCCATCAGAAATGCACACACACCTGAACAACACCATAATGAGGCACACGCACAGGCCAGACATATAATAGAGCATTTGTTTGGGATGCTCAGGTCATGGTTCTGGTGTCTGGACACATCTGGTGGAGCCCTGCAGTATTCACTAGCTACATGTACCCAAATTGTTATGGTATGTGCTATGCTACACAATATGATCCTGCAGAAACAGCTGCAGCAGGAACAGCATGTGGTTGGGCCACACAGCCCCCCACCAATGCCAAGGTCTGTACAGGCACAGAGTGACTCAGAGGAGGAACAACCTGAGCCTGCCCCAGTAGGCAGAAGGGGGCATGCCCAGTATGCCCTGGCCTTGGCAAAGAGGCAACGCATAGCATATGCACTGACACAGTAGGGGCCCAGGGAATGACACCTCTCTCTGACCCGCACAGACAGTAAAAGGGATGCCAAATATGACACTACATGTGCCCAACCATGTATAGGGAGTGTACTATGTGCATCCGACATAGGCAGCCCTCCAGCACCATCCTCAAGTCTGGCACACCCTCAAGGTAAGTCAATCAACCTACCAATTGCCAAATGGAGTATAATGTGTTTTTACCTGTAGCTATGGTATGGATGTGAACATGCAAGGGAACTTGGTGGCCAGATGTCAAGGCAGCAGACAGTAGACACCCATAGTGGCATCATGAGATCTGTAACACATACTGGAGTCACCATAGTAGCTAGAACTAGACAGGGTGACAAAACCCACTGCAGGAAATGGCTTGAGCAACATGGGTGTCCATAAGAGCCACACATGCCAGACAGGAAGGTTCCCATACCCAACAACAGAATCAACCAGCAGGACAGGAGAAGACTAACACAAACAAATGCTGTACTATGGCCTCTGAATGTGCCCTATGGGTAACCCCACCCCCAGGCCTTCACAGACAGACTACAGCAGGTCAGGCAGTCGGATGTAAGTTGTGAAGGCTTGGAAGTCAAAAACTAATATGTAGGTAAACAAAGCTAAGATCTGTAGTACACTAGTAAGCCTCTAGTCAGCAGGATAGGTAAGACTACAGACTGAAATGGAGTACCTGACATACCAGTACAGTCATAGCAAATGTGTACAAGTGTCAGGTGCGCCCCCCCCCATCCAAAGTACACTTAGAGTAAGAGTCAGGTGTGTTCCCCCACTCCTGTGTAGAACAGTAGCAACAGTCAGGTGCCCCCCCCACTATGCAGAAATGTAGCAACAATCAATGGCAAATAACCGATGGATACCCTGCAGACACAGCATGCTACCTGTTGGTGTACAACACAAAGGTCAGCACCACAGTACAAACTACCTGGAAGTGATCTACACATGCAACACAGATGGCCATACTGGGCATGCTCACACGCTTAGAGGAATGAAGGCAATGTCAGTCAACAACATACTGAGAGGTCATACTGGGAATGCACACACACAAACACATGAAGGCCATGTCTGCAAACACCAGTGGCCCAGACATATCTGGAAGTTGCAGTTCTCAGTGCAGACACATGTCAGTATGTACCTCTCCTGCCTTGCACACACAGTGGATAGGAATACAAACAAATATGTAAGGACAACACACTATAATAAGCCACAGGTACACAGGCATAGATGTGTGGAAGAGGGTGACCGTGACAAGGAGCCATGTGGCCTGTCCCAACCAGCACACAGCCAAAGGGACCTAACACATGAGGTGCGGATGTAACCCACTGCGGATACTAGCCACCAGTACCTGTCAGCATGACAATGTGGTGCATGAGTCAGTTGTGCAACAAGACTGTACAAGGAAGTAGCCATCTAGTAGCTGTATACATGCACCTGTGACATATGACCCCGTGTGTGCCCGCATGTGGCATGTCAACCCCTACATGAATGGGGTATGGCCCATGCACACACTGCCCTCCCAATAGCAGTAGTATGAAAAGCCTGCTGAGGTCATCCAATGTGAATTACACCTTTGGGAGAACTATAGCTCAGATATATGCATGGCGCATCCCATAACTGCATACTGCTGTAGTGATAGACTAGTTAGGTAGTAGTACTAATCCCAGACCTGTCAATTGTGTGAGTGTGTGTTTGTGTGTGTGCCTGTCTGTCTCTGAATGTGTAGAGGGAAATGCTTGTTAGGCTACTCACACTCCGTACAATACATATATTCACCTTTGGCAAGGCTGCTGATGTCACTCATCTAGAAGTACACCTCTGGGAAAGTGACAGCTCAGTAATCATTGTAGCATGTTCTGTAACTGCTGTAGTGTGATAAGCTAGTTAGGTAGGTGTTTGAACCCCAGACCTGGCAACTGTGTGTGTGTGTGTCTGATTGAGTAGTGAGCAATGCTTTTTAGGCTACTCTCACTCTGTACAATACAAATACTTTACTTTGACAAAGCTGCTGATGTCACTCACCTAGAAGTACACCTCTGGGAAAGTGATAGCTCAATAATTGCTGTAGCACATTCTGTAACTGTGTACTGTTGTAGTGTGATAAACTAGTTAGGTAGGTGTTCGAACCCCAGACCTGACAACTTTGTGTGTCTGACTGAGTAGCAAGAAATGCCTTTTGAAGCTACTCACACTCCGTACAATACAAATACTCTACTTTGGTAAGGCTGCTGATGTCACTCACCTAGAAGTACACCTCTGGGAAAGTGACAGCCCAGTAATTGCCATAGTGTGTTATGTAACTGCATACTGCTGTAGTGTGATAAACTAGTTAGGTAGGTGTTCAAACCCTAGACCTGGCAACTGTGTGTGTGTCTGACTGAGTAGAAAGCAATGCTTTTTAGACTACTCACACTCCGTACAATACAAATACTCTACTTTGGCAAGGCTGCTGATGTCACTCACCTAGAAGTACACCTCTGGGAAAGTGATAGCCCAGTAATTGCCGTAGTGCATTCTGTAACTGTGTACTGTTGTAGTGTGAAAAGCTAGTTAAGTAGGTGTTTGAATCCCAGACCTGGCAACTGTGTGTGTCTGACTGAGTATAGAGCAATGCTTTTTATGCTACTCACACTCCATACAATATAAATATTCTACTTTGGCAAATCTGCTGATGCCACTCACCTAGAAGTACACCTCTGGGAAAGTGATAGCCCAGTAATCGCCATAACACATTCTGTAACTGTGTAGTGTGATTTAGAATGGTGGCAGTGTTCTATCTCCATCTATGGCAGTTCAGGATGTTTTGTGTGTGGTTCAGTGTCTGCGTATGGAGCAATGCATAATAGGCTACTCACTCGCAGTACATTACAAATGCCCTACTTTGGTAATCTTGCTGATGTCATTAATTGTGAAATACACCTATGGGGAAGATGCATGCCAGTAATGCCCGTGGTGCGTACTATAACTGTGTAGTGCTGTAGTACAGTAAACTAGTTAGGTAGGAGTTCTACTCCCAGACATGACAGGTGTGTGTGTTTGTAACTCATATCCTGTGTAGAGGTGGTTGTTGGCAAAGTGGAGGAGTTTTGCTAATTTCATTTATGATGGCCCTACTATATATCACAATGTCAACAATATAGGGATAACAGATGTAAATAGCTGAGAGGCTGGAGTGCAAAGCTATATCCATACATGTGACATCAAGGCCAGCCAATCACAGTTAGCAACCCCACCGTGCGTTCACATGTGACTCACAAATGACATACCATGCCTGACAACATGCCCTATATGGACAGATGACACTGACATCAGGGAATGTTGTTAACATGCTATCAATGCAGGTGCAGGGTAAACCTGCTGACCAATACCAATCCCTACTACAGGTTTGCAAGACTGGTACATCTGATAATAAGCTGTGTTCACAGCATGGGCCAGACACCCCAGGTACAGTTTCACATGTACAGTACATGCATGTGGGAGGTGTGCACATCCTAGACACCATGCAAGTCATGGACTAGGGAACACATACATGGCAAGTGATGCACAACATTGGCCACACACAACAGTCACCCAGTTGACTGGATGATGGATGCAATAACCACCTGTGTGGGCAAATGCAGAAGCTACAGGCCTGTGCCACAATGCAGACCATTGTCATGTGGCCTGATGCCAAGGTGTACCCATTGCCTACCCTTGTATAGCCTGCTGGCACTGTTGGCCATCTCACACCTGTGCAGACATGCACCCATGCATGTCCAAACTGGCACCCTGTGTGTTCGTGTGTGTGTTGTATGGTGCGTATGTCCACATCCACATGCACTACTCCCCCCAGGGCACAGTGAAGCATGCTGCCTGATGTCTGACACCCCCTCATACTCACTGCCCATACAACCTCTGTATTACCCACGTGGTGCATGTGTTCCCTGCACATTGATGTGTTGTGGCAATCCCACTACTGGTGAGTTGCACTCCTGGCCCTGCCAAGTGTGGTAATGTGTGTGCATCCCTGTGTGAGTGTGCCTGTGCTGACGCTGGCACCTGTTCATGCAGACAGGCATGTGTACATCACCTACTGTATATCTACCATATCCCTGTTGCAGATGTCACTCACCATCACATATATGTTCTGAGTGCTCCCCACCAGATAACCCATGTGGCGCACCAAATAACAGCATTGAACTTTGATAGCACTACATAGCTGTCGGGGGTTCAATACCTGTGCTGGTAGGTGTGTAACACAAACATGTGTCAGTTTTATCCTCCCACCCCTCCCTGGCATGTATTCGCCTCTGTCTGCCTCCCCCACTCCCTCTCTGGTGGATGTGGAGACACACACCTACATTGCTTAGGCAGCAGCATATGTATTTTAAGTGATGCTCATGATCAGCTGATGGCCTCTGCACGAATTGCAGCCCTTCCCTAGCCAAT